>NC_132797.1:62117574-62419485 GCF_048594095.1 Paramormyrops kingsleyae
ATGCCTGCACCTCTGGATCGACCCGCTGATCCGCTGCCAATAGAGCATAATCCACTCCTAAGACATAGTTATGCTTCCCTGCCACATGCCGGATATCAGTTGTGAACTCCGATATAAAGCAGAGCTGCCACTGCTGACGAGCAGACCAAGGCTCCGATGTCTTAGCCATCGCAAACATCAGGGGCTTGTGGTTAACAAAAACCATGATTGGGCGGCCCTCTATGAGGAACCGGAAGTGACGCACAGCCAAGTACAGGCCAAGAAGTTCACGGTCAAAGGTGCTGTACTTCCGCTCGTGCGGCCTGAGCTGTCGGCTGAAAAAGGTCAGCGGCTGCCAGGCACCATCCACAAACTGCTCATGCACTGCCCCCACAGCATATTCTGAGGCGTTAGTGGTGAACGCGACCGGAGCACCAGACAATGGGTGGGCCAGTATGGTCACGTTCGCCAGAGCAGATTTGGTAGCTACAAAAGCCTGGGTCTGCTCAGCAGTCCACTCAAGAACCTGCTTGGTCGTCCTACCCCTGAGAGCCTCATACAGCGGCCGCATCAACTGGGCGGCCCGTGGAATAAAGCAATGGTAGAAAGTAACCATGCCCAAGAACTCCTGCAGGGCCCTGGCTGTAGCAGGCTGCGGAAACGCAGAGATGGCCTCCACTTTGGCAGGCAGAGGAACTGCCCTATCGCCCATGATGCGGTAGCCGAGGAAATCAATGGAGGACATACCATACTGGCACTTATGATGGGCCCTTCCGTGTGCTACAATCTGGGGACAAGTTTTTCACACTGGACATTAGGGGCAAGCCAGACCACACAAAAACCACACTCGTTTTTCTAACTATCCACTTCTGGATAGTTAGAAAAGTAATACAGTTGAACCTCGGTACAACGTACCCCGTTTATAACGTTTACACCAATACAACGTTCAAATTTCAATGTCCCGAATTCGCGTAATGCATTATTCCATTTGCCGGTATCGCTTAGAACATACACCTTTACAGCGTAAACTTCGATATAACGTATGATTTTCAGAGGAAAATAGGCAAACTGACCTTCGTTACAACGTACAGCTTCATCTTCTGAGCGTGCGCACAATTCAGAATCGGCTGTTGCCGGCCATCTACATCGCTTAGCAACGCCTAACTGTATGAACCTATCCTCACGAAGCATTCCACGCCGGCCGGACTCCTTGCATGCAGTCCCCGTTTTTTCATGGTTTTGCATGGTGTCATGCCACCGCATATCAAGCAAGATGCCTGCTAAAAGGAAACAGATTTCACTGACCGACAAGGTGGAAATAATTCAGAATTATCGTAAAGGGGATAATGGATTGGCGAGAAGTTTTTTTCTATACATTTTGTGTTCTATCATTCATTTTGAGGGACTTGGTTACAACGTACTATGGTTATAACGTACAAATTCTTAATGTCCCCCGAGGTACGTTGTAACGAAGTTCGACTGTACTACAATGTGACTACAATGTACAATGACTTTTTCCATTACAGTCGAACAAATCTACTCCCACCTTCTGGTATGGGCGATCTGGCACAGAATGAGGTATAAGAGGCTCTGCTTGTTGTTTTGATCTGTAAGTGAGGCATACATAACATGAAGCTGTGACCTGGCTGATGTCTTGATTCAGCCTCGGCCAATAAAGTACCTCACGTGCTCTGCGTTTGCATTTTTCCACACCTAGATGCCCCTCATGAATTCGTCTCAACATTTCTTTACGCATAGTGGTTGGGATGACTATTTTGTTACCCTTAAAGATTATGTCATCAACAACTGAGAGCTCAGCTCTGCATGACCAGTAATCATGGAGGTTACTTGGACAGTCATGTTTCTGGTCAGGCCATCCTCACAATATGAACCTTTTGAGTTATTTTAGTGTTTGAGATGCTGGATGCTATGGATACAGAAAGTAAACAGCAAATTTGTGTATAAATGATGTATACATAATAATAAATATCTAGGCTGGCTAGGTAGGGTGTCATTGATATTTCTGCCTAGCAGAGATGACCTTCAGGTCTGTACATGTAAAAGCTGTACACCTAGGCTGTTTGGTCAGTTATATTTAATAAAGAAAATCTTTGTACTGCACATTACCACAGAATGAATTATAGTTGATTCTCCTCAATGAACTGAAACACGAAGGAAGTTATACACTCACCTAAAGGATTATTAGGAACACCATACTAATACGGTGTTTGACCCCCTTTCGCCTTCAGAACTGCCTTAATTCTATGTGGCATTGATTCAACAAGGTGCTGAAAGCATTCTTTAGAAATGTTGGCCCATATTGATAGGATAACATCTTGCAGTTGATGGAGATTTGTGGGATGCACATCCAGGGCACGAAGCTCCCGTTCCACCACATCCCAAAGATGCTCTATTGGGTTGAGATCTGGTGACTGTGGGGGCCATTGTAGTACAGTGAACTCATTGTCATGTTCAAGAAACCAATTTGAAATGATTCGAGCTTTGTGACATGGTGCATTATCCTGCTGGAAGTAGCCATCAGAGGATGGGTACATGGTGGTCATAAAGGGATGGACATGGTCAGAAACAATGCTCAGGTAGGCCGTGGCATTTAAACGATGCCCAATTGGCACTAAGGGGCCTAAATTGTGCCAAGAAAACATCCCCCACACCATTACACCACCACCACCAGCCTGCACAGTGGTAACAAGGCATGATGGATCCATGTTCTCATTCTGTTTACGCCAAATTCTGATTCTACCATTTGAATGTCTCAACAGAAATCGAGACTCATCAGACCAGGCAACATTTTTCCAGTCTTCAACTGTCCAATTTTGTTGAGCTCGTGCAAATTGTAGCCTCTTTTTCCTATTTGTAGTGGAGATGAGTGGTACCCGGTGGGGTTTTCTGCTGTTGTAGCCCATCCGCCTCAAGGTTGTGCGTGTTGTGGCTTCACAAATGCTTTGCTGCATACCTCAGTTGTAACGAGTGGTTATTTCAGTCAAAGTTGCTCTTCTATCAGCTTGAATCAGTCGGCCCATTCTCCTCTGACCTCTAGCATCAACAAGGCATTTTCGCCCACAGGACTGCCGCATACTGGATGTTTTTCCCTTTGCACATCATTCCTTGTCAACCCTAGAAAGGGTTGTGCGTGAAAATCCCAGTAACTGAGCAGATTGTGAAATACTCAGACCGGCCCGTCTGGCACCAACAACCATGCCACGCTCAAAATTGCTTAAATCACCTTTCTTTCCCATTCTGACATTCAGTTTGGAGTTCAGGAGATTGTCTTGACCAGGACTACACCCCTAAATGCATTGAAGCAACTGCCATGTGATTGGTTGATTAGACAATTGCATTAATGAGAAATTGAACAGGTGTTCCTAATAATCCTTTAGGTGAGTGTATAGGTAAAGAAAGAGTAGAACCCATCTTCCATAAGCCTGTTCTGGTCAGGGTCTTGGGGGTCCTGGATCCTTTCCTAAGCACACAGGGCACAAGTGTTAATTAAGCAAGGATGTGCCCCTGTCCTAATGCTGGATGGGATGGCCAGGCCATCACAGGTGAGATACATGCACCGAGTCATACATATATGATACTACTCAGCTAAACTGCAGGTCTTTGGACTGCAGGAGAAAAAAAGAGTAACTGGAGGAAACCTACGTGTTATTGGGGGGAACCACTTCTTCATTCTGCATTTTCTGCTCCAGACTGAGAACTAAGGCTCCCTGTGTGTCAGTCAGTCACTCACAGAGATTGGTGGGAGAAGGAAGGTGCAGTCGGTTAAGCGCAGGAGACCGAACCAATAGAAAAAAAATGTAGCATAGTGTGAGGCTATTTTACCCTACATGATAGTAATGAAGTTTTGTCAAAGCAGTGTCTGAAAGTACAGTACAGTATGAAATCATAAAGGTTTGCATTGCACTGGAGCACTTCATCAATATTTTCATCACCTTTCCTGGCCAGAGAGGCATTCATTGGGGCCATAGACTACACTCATATTAGAATAACCTCTCCAAGATTCAAGATTCAAAGCGTTTATTGTCATATGTACAGTAGAAAAGTGCATTTCTTTGTGCAATGAAATTCTTACTTTGCTGTCCACACAAAAATGCCAAGGTACAATATAATAGAAAAAATAGAAAAATAAATACTTTTAAGTGTAATGTGCAAAAGAGCTTAACGTGCAAAAAAATATAGTATGAGGTAGTATGGCATGGTATGCTAGTATGATGTCCATTATTCATACTCCTGCTAGCTGTTAAGGAGTCTGTGGGGAAAAAGGAGTTGTTATGTCGGGAGGTTCTAGATTTCACACTTCTGTACTTCCGTCTTGAGGGCAGAAGTGTGAACAGTCCGTGTTGGGGGTGTGTGGGGTCTTCGAGGATGGAGGCTGCTCTCCTCTGGACTCTGCTGTGGAAGCTGCTCTACAAAGAGGGCAGCGGAGTCCTGATGATCTTCTCCGCAGTCTTCACCACTTTCTGCAGGTGTTTGCAGTCCATGGCTGAAGTGCTGCTTCACCGCGTGGTGATGCAGCTGGTCAGTGTGCTCTCCATGATGCAGCTGTAGAAGTTGCTGAGGATCTTGGTTGACATACCAAACTTCCTCAGCCTCCTCAGGAAGTACAGCTGCTGTTCAGCCTTCTTGACCAGTTGTGTGATGTTCAGTGACTAGGGACCTCATGTATAACGACGTGCGTAAAATTCATACTAAAACATGGCGTATGGACAAAACTAGGAATGTGCGTATGCAAGAAAAAATCCAGATGCCTTTATAAATCCCAATGAGCGTGAAATTTTACGTACGTGAACGAGCCGATAGCCACCCCCCGACTCGCCCATAATTATGTATATTTGCATATGTAAATCTGTATAAATACCTGCTCACCGTAAGAGTCTTAACAGCACAGGCGGAGGGAGGGGGATTCCCGGTGTCACACTTTTATCGGGTGAGGGGGATGCCGATATCAGCGCGGGTGAGTTTTTTTTGTACCATACTTCTTTGAATTACTTGCGTTTTTATGAATAACAAGCAGGGTGCAGATGCGGTGTTACTTTTGTTTATTATGTTTATTCTTACAGACAATAGTACAAGAGGTGCCTCCAGTGCCGAGGACGACACAGGCGGTGATGGTGCTGCTGTGCCGAGCACATCTTTGGGTGCTGGCTGCACACATTCCCGTGCCTCAGAAACCGAGGGGCGACCATCCGGCCGTGTGCTGACTGAAGCTGTGCTGCAGTCACAAAAAGAAATCGTGAATGCTGTAAGATATTGCCATTGAATTAAAACATCTAAATGATACGCTCTGGGATATTGAAGTTGTAACGCTATTCCATTTGGCGGAAAATTTGGTGGCTCAGGGTCAGGTTCATCTTGCCTAAGCTCTTCAGATACCGGCAAGCCACGATTTTGTGCCAGGTTATGCAACACGCTATATGCGTGTACAATGCGACACTTTTTGCAGACTGTATAGCAGCACCCCAGCGGTCTGGTCCAGGCAGCGCCAATAGCCTTTAAGCTGCTCTACCCAAAGGCTCTACCAGCGCCTGAGCCCGAGAATGGGGGGCAGCATTATAACGCCACTCTTCTTCATTCTGTGGGTTTGCGAGCGGCATGGGAAGCCACGACTTCAGTGGGTATCCACTGTCACCTAAGGAGTTGTCGAATGGTTAAATCAAACAAAGCTTACAATTTTGGGCCAAATTATAAAATGGAAAGGATCTTCTTACCCAGCCCATTTTCAAGTTTGTTTCCAACACTACTGTTTCTGAGAATGAACGGATCATGGGTTGAGCCAGGCCATCTAGCCACAACATTAATGCAGGGGCGTCAGAAGCATTTTGAATGTGAGGCGGACACACTGGCATAAAACGAATATTTTATGTTCAATATGGGGGGATCCAAATGAATAATTATGAAATGTGAGGGGGACACGTCCCCCTCAGATTTAATGGCAGCGACGCCCATGCATTAATGAGACATATGTTTGAATCGCACATAATTTGTACATTAATAGACTGAAAATGCTTTCTAGTACATAAGCAAATTCGTTATCTGAAGGTGCCTTTATAGCAAGGTGCGTGCAGTCGATGGCTCCGATTACACTAGGAAAACCAGACATCGCTGCAAATTGCGCTTTAATGTTTGCCTGTTCAACCACAGTGTAAGGAAATTATATCTGGGTGTATATATCTGGGTGACAAGCATATTATTCCATCCCATGCAGTTGGCATGGCGCGACTTGGTGTTGACCTAGAAATACCCGATCGGTCTGCAAGTTCTTGCTGAAAAGCACCTGTTGTACCGGCCTCATGTGGACCACGCCTACCTCATTAACCCGTGTGGAATCCTTCCGTTTACCTGTTGTGTTGCATTTCCTGCTTGTAGTCCTGTGTATATTAGTCCTCGTTCAAGTCTGTTTCCCCAGGTCTGTCATTAACGTTACGTGTTTCCCCCGAATAAACCCCATTTTAGCGTATTTCCCGGCTCTCTCCTATGATTCCCCGCTCGCCCGACACGCATCATAACAGAATGACAGAGCTCAACAAGAAAGGATCCCCCCTAGCTGAGGACGAGTACCTCCGCTTGGTTGACGAGGTCCTTTACTGGCTGGCCCAGTCGGAGGTCCGAGAGGACCCTGTAGCATGGGCTTTAGCCAGCCACAGCCGGGACATCTTGGAGGAGATGTCCCTCGCTGAAGACGCACATCTAGCGGAGGATGTGCGCGAAAATCTCCGGCAGCTGCAGGAGAGGCTAACCGGACAGGAAGCCCGGCCGATCTGTGTCTCCGGAGAATCTCAGCCTCCACCGAAAGCCCAGACCGGGAGGAAGAAAAAGCGGAGAGGGGGTAAGAGGCCTGAAGAGATGCCGGCGATCCCCTTATGGGCAGTAAACCTCTCACTTTCCTCTCCCGCCGGGTGCTCACCTGAGCCCTGTCCTATCCTGGACCCGGCAGTGTTTGAGACGGCTGCAGCGCGTACAGAACTGGCTTTTGCCGAATGCTATTTCACCCTCCAGGGGCTCTACTGGAGGGTGATCGAGGACCCGGCCATACAGGAGTCCGATGAAGCTGTCCAGCTTTCTGCACAGCTACATCGCGAGTTCTCCCTGTTCTCGCCAACTTCTTCTTCAGGTGAGATGGAGAGGTTAGCGGACGGCCTGAGAAGGTTGCTCCATTTACGGAAAGCGCAGCTGCCTGTTTTACCTGTTCAGCCCGTCCCGCCTGTGTGGCCGGCGCCTGATCTGCCGGAGCCGGCGGCTACCACGCTGCCCAACGAGGCTCCGGCTGTAGCTCCCCCTGCTGGTCCTGAGCAGGCAGTTCCTGTGGTGCCGCCTGAGGTGCCTGCTGCGGTCTCTGCGGCACCCCCTGCTGGCCACGAGTTGGCGGCGCGTGCTGTGGCACCGCCTGCTGGCCACAAGTCGGCGGTTCTTGCTGCGCTGCCCAAGCTCCCGGGTCCGCCTGCAGCTGCTTCACACGCTGCTTCACTTCCTGATCTGCCTGTCGTTCCTGATCTGCCCGTCGTTCCTGACCTGCCAGTTCCTGAACTGCCTGTGCCGGCTGCTACGCCTGCAGCTGCCGCACACAAGGTCCCTGCTGCGGCGCCTCCTGCTGGCCGCGTGCTGGTGGTGCCTGCAGTGGCACCCTCTGCTGGCTGCACACCCAAGGTGCCTGCTGCGGAGCCTGCATATTATTCCATCCCATACAGCTGGCATGGCGCGACTTGGTGTTGACCTAGAAATACCCGATCGGTCGGCAAGTTCCTGCTGAAAAGCACCTGTTGTTCCGGCCTCATGTGGACCACGCCTACCTCATTAACCCGTGTGGAATCCTTCCGTTTACCTCTTGTGTTGCATTTCCTGCTTGTAGTCCTGTGTATATTAGTCCTCGTTCAAGTCTGTTTCCCCAGGTCTGTCATTAACGTTACGTGTTTCCCCCGAATAAACCCCGTTTTAGCGTATTTCCCGGCTCTCTCCTATGATTCCCCGCTCGCCCGACACGCATCATAACAGAATGACAGACCTCAACAAGAAAGGATCCCCCCTAGCTGAGGACGAGTACCTCCGCTTGGTTGACGAGGTGCCTGCTGAGGCGCCCCCTGCTGGCCGCTCTGCCTGCGGCCCTGCCTGATGCCGCCGCTCTGCCCGTCCTGCCTGTCCAGCCTGGCTCGCCCGTAGCCCGCCTGCCTGCAGCTACGCTTGCAGTCCCGGCTCCGCACGCAGCTACGCTTGCTGTCCTAGCTACGCCTGCTGTCCCGGCTCCGCCTGCAGCTACGCCTGCTGTCCTAGCTCCACTCGCAGCTACGCCTGCTGTCCCAGCTCCACCCTCGCCTGAAATCCCTATCTAGTCTCTACCTGTCCCTGCTCCAGTCCCCCCGGCTCCAGTCCCAGACAGTCCAACCACCGCTCCTTCCTCCTTGAAAGAGGAGGAGCTCGAGTGGGACCCCTCGGGGACCTCCCTTATGACTCCTCCACATAAGCCCCAACGAGGTGGAACTCAACGGGGCCCCCGCCTTTCCGTGTCCCGTAAGGAGAGGGGCCACAAACGTTGGGCCCGGGTCCCGCCCGCCCTTCCCCTTGGCTCGCCAGTGCGTCCTCTGGCTGTGGCTCAGTGGCTGCCTGCGGGTCCTGCGGCGCCGGTTCGGCTGTCGCCTCCAGGCCCCCCTCCGGTGCCATGTCGCTCGTCTGCGGTCCCTCCATCGGCGCCTCGTCGGCCACCTCCGGGCCCCCTTGCTCAGGCTGGGCGTCGGACGGTGCCTTCTCCTGCCGCGGCTTCCCCCTCCTGCCTGCCTGCACCAGTGTTCCCTCCTGCTCCCTCCTCGTCTCCTCTGTCCTTCCCTCCGTCTGTCTCCTTGTCCCCTGTGTGGTCCCCTCAGGCTCCGGCCTCCCAGCTGCCTGGGACCCCTGCGGCTGCCTTCCCTTGCCCACCTGGGTTCCCTCGGGCTCCCCGTTGTCCTCCTGCCTTTGTTCCACCTCCTTCCTTTGTCCCTCTTGTTTGTGCTCCTCTTCCCTCTGTGTCTCCTCCGTTCCCTCCTGGTCCCTTTGTCCCTCCTGTCTCTGCTCCTCGTCCCTCTGTGCCTCCCGTGTTTACTCCTTGTCCTTCTGTTCCTCAGTTCTCTGTTCCCCCTGTGTCTCCTTTTCTGGTTTGTCTGTCTGCGTTTCCCGTTCTTTGTCAGGTCCTGTCTTACTTCTTGTCCCTGTGCTTGTTCTGTGTTTCGGTTTTGTTCCCTGTGCCTCGCTGATGGTTTTGTCCTGTTTTTCCAGGTCCTGTTTTCACAGTTCCGTCTCTCCGTTCCGCCGAGGCGCACTCGGAGTTTGTGCCTTTGGGGGGGGGGGGGGGTTGTCACACCCTGCCTGTACCGCCCTCATGTGGACCACGCCTACCTCGTTAACCCCGTGTGGAATCCTTCCGTTTACCTGTTGTGTTGCATTTCCTGCTTGTAGTTCTATGTATATTAGTCCGCGTTCAAGTCTGTTTCCCCAGGTCTGTCATTAACGTTACGTGTTTCCCCCGAATAAACCCCGTTTTAGCATATTTAACGGCTCTCTCCTCTGATTCCCCGCTCGTCCGACACGCATCATAACACCTGTGGCTAAGAACCTGAGAGTGGACAGAACTTGTAAAGGAACAGGTACAGCGCAATTCCTCATTGTCTGCCTTTGTAATGCTGGCCCCAGTTCAGCACACAGCTCCAAAAGGATTGCTCTTGGAAATCTAAATCAACTTAGAAGCCAGTCATCATCAAGGGCTAAGAAATCACTATGATCCCTGAATACGCGCTCTCTTCTAATTATTCTATATGCTATGTCTTCGAATAACGCAAGACCTGCCATGGTAGTTGTAATAGTTCGGTCATTTTCTGCACCGTTTTATTGTTACAAATTGATTAAAAATCAGGTGCCGTACATTTGTAAACAACATTAAATTAATATCGGTGTATTGGATAAAGTCAGCGTCTTGATTGTGAGTTTAAAAAGGGAAACTGTCACAGGGTGAGCTGTGACGCTTACGCAGCTAACCAGCGTGCAGGCAGCCATTTGCCGGCTTTTTCCAACATGCTGTCCGGACGCTGGTCGTGGTACTACTTCTTCACTTTTTCATATGTACTGTTTAATCTCTTGGTTTATTTTTATATTGCCATTTATCACTACTTGCCATAAACATAGTATGTTGTGCTAAGCATAGCCTCTGGTACACAGGGAAAGGCCTACCGGTGTTATTAGTTGCGGCTATGTGAGCACAAACACTTGTTAATTATATATTCAAAATTCTTTTTTCATTTTCATCTGTGTTAACCTTTAAGGGTAACCCGGGATGCAGCTTACACACTGGCGGTTTCAAGATCATTTACATTTATTGGTAAAACTGCTGAAACATTTTTATATTCTGTTTAGCTTACCGATATTAAACTGTGGCTGCTTACTTCCTGGTTTCGGACGCGAAACCGAGGGACTGGTCCAACTCATGTAAATAGCGGGGTTTCCCGTAGGGGCGAGGGTAAAGTCCAATGTGACGGGGGTGTTTTGTGTGTTGGTCTTTTTGCTGTTTCTAATAACACTATAATGTATTTTGATGTAACATAATTATTTTGTATGTCTGGGTATGATTTGTTTGTTTGCTTGATTTATTGTTTTGTTTGATTTTTGCTGTTATTGGGTTAATTGATTATTTTGCTTAATGGGGCTAACCTGGGGGAGGAGCTATAGTTTGTCTTGGTCAATATAAGGCCTAGTGGCTCAGTAGTAAGAAAAGAAGTGGGGCTGGTGAAACACGTTTTCTCTGCGGTTGTGAGCCAGGGCTCTTAAGCATAGTCTGGCCACTCATATCCTTTTTCTGCTTTTCCTTACTTTGGTTTAGTTGTGCGGTGAATTTTTGTCTCCGTATGTGTTTGTATTTTTAAGAAAAGAGGGGAAAAAAGAGAAGAGTAATAAAATAAATGATATTGGGCCATCTACAACTACTTGGGCTCTCTTTGTCTGCTCCTCCGTCGGTCGTCCTGCCACAGAAACCATAGTAGCAATGATTTGCCACTGAGTGCCGTCTGGAGCTGCCATGAGAATGTTTCGTTTTTATACACCTCGACGTAAGCGTGGTGTGATGGCTGCCACCACAGCCACACAGCTAATTTGAAGGAGGGTATCATTTATGGTCATTTGTTATTCTATGTTTGAGTTTGTTTAGTTTAAGTTGCAATATATTGGTAATTAACATTTAATTTGTTTATGCATTTATTTATTTGGCATATTTAACCAGTTTGCTAGATGAGGCGCGCACATTTGGTTAAGTGGAATAATGTGTTGAGTATTTATTGAGTTTAATCGTTTCTTTTGATTTATCGTGTGTGAAGTGCAGGGGAGGATTTCTTGCTGCTCCAGGCGCAAGAGGTGGCCAACATGGAAGCTGGGCTAAATGCAGGAAATTGGACAGTTCCAACTGGCTGTTTCTGGTGGGGGTGGAATAGTTTGCATTTAGTTTCTTTTTATTGTTTAGGTATATTTTTTTGGATTAACTTAATTTAATTAGATTTTGTTTGTTTTGATTGAAACATTAGCTGACTTTTGTTTTGGCGTATTTGTGGTATTTGTTATTGGTTTTACCCCTTTTGTGTCTTGTGGTTTGGCCAACCAGTATATATATAGCCCTCATGGTGTCTTGTCTAGGAGATGGTCAGTTTGTTTGGCTTAAGTTATATGGCTAGCTGTGGTTTTTTGATAAGTTGACTTTTTGTGGGCCCAAGTGTACTCTTTTGTTAAATTGCTTTCTTTTTGTGAATTAAAAAAAGGATTTTTTTCTAATCCGCCTGTGTTCCTCGTGCCTTCCATCTTGGTCCCTGACACGTGGAAACGGACATATGCAACATTTTCGTACGTACGCACCGTTTATACATGAGGCCCCAGGCGAGGTCCTCACTAATGTGGATGCCCAGGTACCTCACCCTCTCCACTTCAAGCTCCCGGATGAACAGTGGCTAATGAGGCCTCCTCTTCCTCATGTCCACTATCATCTCCTTTGTATTGTCCATGTTGAGGGTGAGGTTGTTGTCCTCACATCTTGACACCAGACTGGCCACCTCTCTCCTGAAGGCTGCTTCATCCCTTCCAATGATGCGACCGATCACTGCAGTCTCACCCACGAACTTCAGGATGATGTCGTGGGTGAACACGGTGTAGAGGATGGGGCTGAGAACTCAACCCTGTGGGAAGCCAGTGTTTGTGGTGATGCTGGCTGAAGTTCTGTTGCTGATCCTGACAGACTGTGGTCTGCCAGTCAAAAAGTCCAGGAGCCAGTCAGAGTGTGGGGTGTGGGCCGAGTGTGGTCAGTTTGTGGATGAGTTTGTGGGGGATGACCCTGTTGAAGGTGGAGCTGTAATCAACAAAGAGCATCCTGATGTAGGAGTCTTTGTTTTCCAGGTGGGAGAGGGAATAGTGAAGGGCAGCAGCAATGGCGCCTGATGTGGACCTGTTGGGCCGGTAGGCATACTGCAGGGGGTCCAGAGTGTCTCGGATGTTGTTCTGGATGTGGGCCAGCACCACTCTCTCAAAACACTTTGCCAGTAGCACTCACTTTGGAGTGCTTTCAAACACTGAGGAAAAATAGCCTGCGTCATTACATGATTCGAGAATATTTTGAGAATCATCTTTGGCACAGAATCTCAGCCAAGGTAAGGCCATTGCAATTCTCCAATGTTTTGCTCATACTGTTATAGGTACATTTCCCAGCATACTACTGGGAGACAGGGGTAACCATTGTTAAACTCTTCTCCTCTAGCCATATTGAGAACCTGCATCATGAACAAGGGGTTTGATTTGAATCTCACGTCAACAGAAGCATCTGCTAAAGGCTCATGTGAAAGAGGCATCGATACATATTATTTTCATTCTTTTTTTGTTTATGCGTGCTCAGCCTGTGGAAAGGGAAGTGTCATGTATGAGAGTGTATGTATGGTGAATATGCCAATTAAAGCCCTGTTTGACACTAACATCACAGGTTTTTTTTTTTATTCAAGCTCCAGCTCTCATGTTTAATCCTGCCATCAATCCCCAAATTTTCCCTGTAAGTTGAAAGAACACCTTGCAAGGCTGGATGTAGATTAATGTCCTACCCAGGATAAAGCAGTTGTAGGTTAAGGGGTTTTCTCAAAGGCCCAAAGATGTAAGATCACTTCATATATCTTTGGCATGCACATGATCCTTTATCGCAAAAATAGTATTAAATTAGCAGAAATGATGCATCTGAATTTTATTTGTGGAACCGATTGAACTGTTATGCTAAATTAAGCAAGGCTATTTCAAATTAACCACAATTTCAAAAACTGTCTTTGTGGAAGACCTCCCAGTTTACAGTAGCTTCAGTTTAGTAACTTTCATATTAACTTGCCTAGGGGGTGTTCCACAAAGAAGGATTTCTCAGTTAACTGGGTTAACTTAAGATAGACATCATGATTGTGCGTTATGTTCCTCACCTAAACTGTTATTGGATGATAATTACTTCTAGCTAAAGTTAACCAAGCTTTGTGGAACACTGCACTAGACTATAATAAGTTAAGATAGTTTGAGGTCCAAAAAAATTGTGTTGTCAGGAAAATAAAGTAATGTTGTTTATTATTAATAGGCCAAGAAACAGTAGTTGTTTTCCTAGGACCTGTATCACAAAACTAATGTAACCAAGTCAGGGTTAGAAGTTTCATCTAGACAAAACCAAACAAGTAAAATCCAAGATAAAATGTGTCAGTGCTGACTACTGGCAATCTGTGTAAAGTCAGGTTTTCATACTGAAACCAAGATTACTTCTCAAGTGCGTGTACATAAAAGCATGATGTGTGCAATGATCACCCAATGAATGAATAAGCATGGATCACAACATGAATATGTATTTCAATGTAGCAGGACACAAAATTATGATAAAATATGAAGAATTCAAAAGTACTGTAACGGTAAAGAACAAAACTGTTTTGGCTTCCAACAGAGTCAGAAAGGCATCCTGGCAGTAAATCACCTGTCACGCCCGGCTCGTCCGATCCTCGTGTGTGCCACGAACCCCTCATTACCCACGTGTACTACCCTGATTGTTCCCAGGTATTTGATGTTAGTTTTGGTCTGTTTAGTGTATATCAGTCCATGTCTACCACTGTTTCCCAGATCTGTCATTAAACCCAATTTACTCGTATTTACGGCTCTATTCGTCTGCTTCCCCGCTTCCTGCTTGTTCGCTTACGCACCGGCGTAACATCACCAACATCATAAATGTATGCATAAGGTTTGAGTGTTGGTAAGAAAATGCCAATAATTGTCTTAACCACAAATGACTTGTCTGGAAATTTTCATTATTTGTAATCTTTATATTTATATTCATAATCCTTTTTTATTATTCAGTATTAAATAAACTTGTCACCCTTCAAAACCCATTCATATTTTCAATATTCCTTTATCCATTGTACATGCACGCAAACACACACGTGTGTATTTATATCTTTGTGGGGATCACCCATTCATTTCCATGAGAAAAACCATAATCCCAACAATGACAACCTTAACCTCTACCCATCCCCGACCTTAACTATAGGTACGCAAACAAATACAAGACTTTTGACATTTTTGCTTATTTGACTGCAGTCACAGTTCTTTATAAAATTGAGTTTCCTCTTGTTGGGACCGAAAGACTAGACCCCACAATGTCAAATGAACAGATTTTTATCACATTATGATGACATTTGGTCCACACAATATGATATATACATAACCCATACACACACACACACAGATCTGTACTCATATACTTATGAGGACTGTCCATTCATTTCGAGGTGCAAAACCGTAATCCCAACAATGATAACCTTTACCCCATACAGATCCCTAACCTTAACCATAAGTAACCAAATAAAATACAAGTCTTTTCACATTTTTAGTTTTTTGATTGCAGTCACAGATTTATATAAAACTGAATTTCCCCTTGTGGGGACCAAAGTAATGGTCCCAACAATATCAAAGTCACAGGTTTTTCATATATTCCTATTGTTTCAGGGGATTCTCTGTTCATTTCTACAGACATAACCCTAATCATAACAATGATAATTAGAATTTGGTGATCAGTGGTCATTGTTGACACACCACAGCACACAACAACGAAATGTGTCCTCTGCATTTAACCCATATGTGATGTCGTGACATAGGAGGGGGCAGCTAATTCAGCTACCGGGGAGTAGTGCTTGGGGGCGGTACCTTGCTTAGGGTACTACAGTGGTACCTTGCTGGTCAGGGATTCAAACCTGCAGTCTTTCAATTACAAGCGTGCTTCACAAACCATTAAGCCACCACTGTCCACAATTCCCAACCTTTACCCGGCCGTAACCTTAACTAAACCAGCGCTGTGTTATTGGAAAGCCAGAATTACCACTACTTAGCCTTAAAGCAGGGGTGGGCAAACTTATCCACAAAGGGCTGGTGTGTATGCAGGTTTTTGGGATAACCTATAGGTCAGCTGTTCAAACCCAGGTGTGAGGACTCTTCAGCCAATCAGTCCTCTAATTAGTAATCTAATTAGGGAGTTGCAGCGAAAACCTGCATATACACCGGCCCTTTATGGATAAGATTGCCCACCCCTGCCTTTAAAGATGTTTGGCTAAGCAAGAGATCCGACTTCATGACACAGGCCCCTGGTGAAAATATTTGAGGAATAAGAAAGCAGTTTTAATGCAGTTGAAGTGGCAATATTTTATCTTAAAGCTTTACGTAAAGTTTAATGTACTGCAGATAAATTTCTTTTGCTGCAAGTATGTAGAAGCGTGGCTGATGCTGGTCCCAAAACGAATGGATCTCTAAAATGTGATATTTCATAAATATGTCAAGGAGCAGTAGTAACATTTATTGATATTTATGTGGGGATGACTGAAAGTTCAAACTCTGATGTTATAAATATGATCACATCAAGCGCAACAAATTCATTTTAGATCTATACACATTATATATTTACATATAAACACTACATACATTGAGCAGCTGATATTGTTGTATTCGCTGGCGGGCGAGCGGGGAAGCAGGTGAGTCAAGCCGGTAAGACGTGCAAACGGGGTTTATTAGGCAATCGATAGGACAACAGCAGACGAACATCAAGACATGACAATGACGGATCTGACGAGATGTACTCAGACTAAATACACAAGACTAGCCAGAAATAACAGGACACAGGTGATCACAATCAGGAATTGACACGAGGTAATGAAGGGGCATAGCACACACAAGGATTGTACGGAGCTGGGCATGACAGAACCCCCCCCGAAAGGCGCGCACACCGGGTGCGCCCGAGGGGAGGCGACGGACGAGACCGGGGAACAGGACCTGGAAGACAAAAGCAAAAAACATTAACGAGGGACCGGAAACAGAACAGAAACAGAGAACAAGGATAAGGACAGTAACCAAGACAGAACCCGACAAAGAACAGGAAAGGCAGACAGGCAGACAGAGAAGGGAGACACAGAGGGAACACCCACAGGTGACACGAAGGGGCCAGGAGTGAACAGAGGAGGAACAGAAGGATGAGGAGCAGAGACAGGCGGAAGGAAGGGACCATGAGCAGACAGGGGAGACCAGACAGGAATGGACGGAGGACAAAGGGGAGCCCGGGGGAACCCAGGCGGGCAAGGGAAGGCAGCCGCAGGAGCCACAGGTGGACGGGAGGCCGGAGCCGGAGGGGACCACACAGGGGGCAAGGAGACAGACGGAGGGACCGACAAAGGAAACGAGGAGGGAGCAGGAGGGAACAACGGTGCAGGCAGGCAGGAGGGGGAAGCCGCGGGCAGTGCGGCGACAGCTGCAGGGACCGCAGGCAGGACAGGCGGGTCAGGCTGGACAGGCGTTGCCGCGGGCAGTACGGCGGCAGCAGCAGCCGGCGTTGCCGCGGGCAGTGTGGCGGCAGTAGCAGCCGGTGCTGCTGGCAAGTCCGGAGCAGGCAGGTCCGAAATGGGCGTCAAGTGGCGCCGGGTATGCAGGCGCTGCCCCTTTAAGGGCCTTAGGGATCCGGGGAATCGCATCCCAGACGGCCCTGATCCCCTCATATTCCAGGTGGCCACCCTGGAATATGGAAGCTGCTGGTGACGGCGGCTGCGCGGCTGCAGTGATCCCCGCTGGCTTCTGTGTCGGGAGGGGCTCCTCCCGATATTCAGCGGGGAGAGAGGCTGAATGGAGAGAGCAAGCCCCCTGGTAAACGGTCGGTCTCCTCCAGTCCTTTCCCCTTGCGCCTCTTTTTTTTTCTCCGACTGGGGCAGGTCGGTTGAGGCGGGGTTGCCTCAGAGAGGGCGAGCGGCTGGAGCCGCTTCTCCGTCACCCCGTCGACGAGCTGCCGGAGGTTTTCGCGCACTTCCGCCATGGTGTGCGCGTTCCCGGACTGCGACATCTCACTTAAGAGTGTCCTCTCGGACCTCCGGCAGATTCAGCCAGTAAATGACCTCACTGATCGAGGCGTTGGTCCGCGATCTGCTGAGTGCGCTGTAGAGATCCGTCATTATGTTGTATTCGCTGGCGGGCGAGCGGGGAAGCAGGTGAGTCAAGCTGGTAAGACGGGCAAACGGGGTTTATTAGGCAATCGATAGGACAGCAGCAGACGGACATCAAGACACGACAATGACGGATCTGACGAGACGTACTCAGACACGGACTAAATACACAAGACTAGCCAGAAATAACAGGACACAGGTGATCACAATCAAGAATTGACACGAGGTAATGAGGGGGCGTGGCACACACGAGGATCGTACAGAGCTGGGCGTGACAGATACTATAGATAGGAGCACAACAAACACAGTGTTCATTTTAGAACTATATACATTTTTTATTTACGTATATACACTATATACATTGAACAGCTGATATAGACAGGAACACAGTAAACACCAAGTTCATTTTAGAACTATATTCACATATTTTTATTTACACTATATACAGTGCATTTAGAAAGTATTCAGACCCCTTTCAATTTGCAACCATTTGTCATGTTGTAGCTTCATGCTAAAATTATGTAAATTATTCATTTTTGTTCCTCATGAATCTACACTCAGTACCCCATAATGACAACACAAACACGGAATTATAGAATATTTTGCAAATTTATTAAAAAAGAAAAACTGAAATATCACGTGGACATAAGTATTCAGACCCTTTGCTCAGTACTTAGTAGAAGCACCTTTTTGAGCTAATACAGCCATGAGGCTTCTTGGGAATGATGCAATGGGATTTTCTGCCACTCTTTTGTACAAATACTCCGCAGCTCTGTCAGGTTTGATGGGGAACGTTGGTGTACAGCCATTTTCAGGTCTCTCCAGAGATGTTTCAGTCAGGGCTGTGGCTGGGCCATTGAAGGAGATGGAGTTGTTCCTAAGCCACTCCTGTGTTGTTTTGGCTGTGTGCTTAGGGTCATTGTCATGTTAGAAGGTGAACCTTCAGCCCAGTCTGAGGTCTTGAGCACTCTGGACTAGGTTTTCATCCAGGATATCTCTGTACTTCGCCGCATTCATCTTTCCTTCAACTACGACCAGTCGCCCAATCTCTGCAGCTGAAAAACACCCCGACAGCATGATGCTGCAACCTCCATGCTTCACTGTGGGGATGGTATTGGGCAGGGGATGAGCAATGCCTGGTTTCCTCCGCACATACCGCTTAGACTTAAGGTCAAAGAGTTCAATCTTGGTTTTGTCACACCAGAGAATCTTATTTCTCACAGTCTGGGAGTCCTTTAGGTGTTAGGCTTTCATGTGTCTTGCACTGAGAAGAGACTTCCGTCAGGTGACTATGCCATAAAGCCCAGATTGGTGAAGGGCTGCAGTGATGGTTGTCCTTCTGGAACTTTCTCCCATTTCCACAACGGATCTCTGGAGCTCAGCCAGAGTGATCTTTGGGTTTTCGGTTACCTCTTGCACCAAGGCTCTTCTCCCCCGATTGCTCAGTTTAGCTGGGTGGCCAGCTCGAGGAAGAGTCCTGGTTGTCCCAAACTTCTTCCATTTAAGGATTATGGAGGCTTCGCACTGTGCTACACCTTGTACCGACACTGATCGAATCAAACAGCCCAGACAATCCACAGAATACATCACTGTGTCGATAGCGTGCGAAAATACCGACAAAACAGCAGCGATGTCCACTGCCCCTGATAAACCTGTAATATATTGTAGTGGTTACAGGTCGCACTAGACGGTGAATAAGTCCTGCTAATATCCAGTTTACCTACACTGGAGCTGCCTTCACCATCTCTCCAACTACAAGGAAACAAACTGCTTAATGTTGGTAATTTTGTATTTGCAGGGCGATCTTTACTAAAAAGAGCTTACTGGCAATATAACACAGCTTCCCGCACGTGTGTATTACACTTACTGCCGAACCCCCAGCGTACACCACGTCCATTTCTGAGGGATGGTAGAGAGTGTGCCAATTGACCACACTGCGCACTCACCCAACTGCTGCCACCTCCACAGCACTGAGAACAGCTTGAGCGCCATTCCTACCCCGCCGCCCCCTTTATATTAGAGGTTAATCCCCGGACTGAGGTGAGCCAATAGAGACGCAAGCTGACCCAAACTTCCCACTTTGCTACACTAACAGAAATATTGATGCAAATGCTGAACTTTAATTTTATAATCAAAATAATGTTAACGATAGAGCAGTTGTTTTCAGCAGGAGTTGAAAAAAGCTGTTGATCGCAGAGTCATCATGCTTCAAATTTCATAAAATGCAGGTGATGACTCTGTAGAATGTTTTTCATGATTTGAGATGCTGGATGCCATGGATACCCAAAGTAAACAGCAAATTTGTGTATAAATGGCGTAAACTCTATTGATGTGTTGGGAAATGGCATAATAAATATGGTAGGGTGTCATTGATATTTCTGCCTAGCAGAGATGACCTTCAGGTCTCTACATGTAAAACCTGTACAACTAGGCTGTTTGGTCAGTTATATTTAATAAAGCAAATCTTTGTACTGCACATTATCACAGCATGAATTATAGTTGATTCTCCCCTATGAATCGAAACACCAAGGAAGTTATATAGTAAAGAAAGAATAGTAGTTCTTCTGGAACAACTGATTTTCTATCAGCCTATACTGGTCAGGGTCTCGGAAGGCCCAGAGCCTCCCAGTTCACTGGCTGTGCCCCCTTTCTAACACTGGATGGGATGGCCAGGCCATTGCATGGGAGATACATGCAACCAATCATATACTATAGACCAGGGGTGGGCAATCTGATCTGCAAAGGGCCGGTGTGTATGCAGGTTTTTGGGATAACCTTCATGTTAACTGTTCAAACCCATGTGTGAGAACTCTTGAGCCAGTTAGTCCTCTAATTCCATCCATCCATTTCCTGAAACTGCTTATCCTACCCAAGGTTGCAGGGGGTCTGGAGCCTATCCCAGAGGCTCTGGGCAAAAGGCCGGGAACAAACCAGGATGGTGTGTCAAACCATTACAGGGCACACTCACACACCAGTCACTTACACATGCACACCTACAGGCAATTTGGTAATGCCAATCAGCCTCACCACGGCAGAAACCCCACAATGGTATGGGGAGAATAGGCAAACTCCACACACATGGAACCCAGGTCCCAGAGGCGTGAGGCAACATTGTACCACCATGCCATCCCCAGTCGTCTAATTAATAATTGAATTAGAGGGTTGCAAGGAAAACCCGCATACACAACGGCCCTTTCTGGATAAGATTGCCCACCCTTGCTATAGACATATAAATGATGCCACTCAACTGAACTGCATGTCTTTGGACTTCAGGAGAAAACCAGAGTAGGGAAAATCCACAAGATATGAGGAGAACGTGCAAACTACACACATACACACACAGAGCAAAAGTGGCATTCAACCCCCCTAACCCTGGGGGTGTGAGGTACCAGTGCTAGTGCCACTCTTCCAGAAAAAATTATTAACTGTCCAAACCAGTCATGTTTGTACATTCATATTTGTGGCACTATGGTTTAAGAGTGTTTGTGTGGTCAATAAACCACAGTTTTGATAACTTTTATTTTTTGTGGAGCTTTGTAAATTCAGGGTTCTTTTAGTAACTATGTTGTGCAGTAGAACCTTGGAACTCAAACGCCTCTTAACTCAACCAACTCGGACACTGAACAGGTCTGTTGAATTTTTTTCAACTTGTACCTCGACCAATGTCTTGGAGCTCGACCTTTCCTGCTAAAACTTGTATTGGTCGAGACATGTTTAACTCTACCAATTCGGACCTCGAATGAATCAGTTGAAAAAAATCTAGCCACAATCAGCTGAAAACTTGGAACACGACAAAACAAAACAGACCTGCTGGATTGAGATGCGTCTCTGATGAGTTTACACAAAGGCAAACAGACCTACTGGCATGCTTATGCCGATGAATTGCTCTCAGTCTTGCGGTACCTCTCGACCAAGTTTGACATGCGAAAGCTGTGTTCCTGTGTTCAGTGTGATTTTTTTGTGCTTTATCTACAGTACATTTAGTGATACAGTAATCATGGCCCCTGAGAAAATAAGCAGTCATAGCATCAAACCAAAGAGGAAAGTGGTGAGAGTAACTTCTAGAAGTTACAGAAACTATAGCAAGACTAGAAAGTGGTGCATGTGTGTCTGCTCTCGCTTTGGAGTATGGGATTGTCGTTGTTTTCAAGTCTATTGCTTCAGTGTGCTTTTTCATGTGTGTATCAGTTTTATATTGATTGCTAATGCTTTTTATCATTAATTAGGAAGGTAGATAAGTTTAACCCCCTGGGGTCGGCGGTCCCGCCAGCGGGATCTGACTGAAATTTTGCAAAACCGTTTAAATAACTCCGCAAATTTTTGTCATATACAAATTTTAAAAATACCCTCAGAAACCTTGGGCGGTCTACTTTTCAAATATATATATAGGTAGAAACTAAATATATTTTTACAGCTTCGTGATACGAATAGAAAGAACAAGAGTGACTGACTTAAGCGTCATTTACATTATTTCTTGTGGGGAAATTCCACTTGGAACTCGATCAAATCACAACTCGACCAGCCTTCTGGAATGAATTAAGTTCATGTTCCAAAGTACCATTGTAATTGTTTATGATGTTGTCAACATTATTACTGGAAGCATATCTGACTTTTGCAGTGTTAATTAAAAATTAAATCAAGACCATTTTTAGTTGATGTGATATACTGGTCTTTACTTTGATTGCAATTGAGGGTAGTATTACATTAAAAAGTAATTTGAAATTATCAGAGAATACTGATTTACTGGATATATGATCATGTTTTTTACCAGAACTAAATTGGAAGTGAAATAGATTTTTGGAGATATTGAGCCTGCGATTTCAGATCACATGGGTGAGGCCTGGGTAGTGCTCTGAGTGGTGGGCAAATTGTTATGTTCTTTAGTAAAACTTATGAATCTCTCCAGCAAGAATTGAGCCCATTCCTCTTACAGTATAACCAGCAGCACACATGGGCAGAAGTCGCTTTAGTTCACAGGCAGGGATGTGCGGGTCAGTATTGAAATATTGACTCTTTTGTTCTGAATGGTTCATCTTTGAGAATCAATTCTAACATTGAAATATCAATATTTTACCTGGTGTTTAAATGTTTACATTATTATTAAAAGGAACAGGACATTATCTACTACCAGAACCTAAATGTCAGTGTTAGAAAAGGAACCACTTCTGCTTCATCCTGCTTTTGCTGCTCCAGACTGAGAACTACGGCTCCCTGCATGTCAGTCAGTCATAGGGATTGGTGGGAGAAGGAAGGTGCAGTCAGTGGGAGACTGAACAAATGGAAAGAAAATGTAGCTTTGTGTGGAGTTATTTTACTTCATAGGAAAGTAACAAAGTAAAATTTGATGTTTGTTAAAATAGGGTCCAAAAGTACAGTATTTTGTATAATGGTTCTCTGGTACTTTCAAATATTGTCAGGGTCAGCCCCTGCTGTGGTCCTACCGTGTCCCTCCCTCGTTTGACCAGCAGGCGTTGCTGGTCATCCCGTTCTTTATGTTAGTCTTTGTTCTCCTTTGTTACCTGGCTGGTCATGTGGCTCAATGTGTTGGGCATGTGGTTGTCTGTGTACCCTTCTGTCCTGTGTTTGAATCCTGCCTCCTCTGTTTTTGTATTTTGCTCCCTAGTGTTTCATTTGAGTTTCTTTAGTTCTTGTATCTGATTTTGTAGTTGGTTTTGTTCCTTGTGCCCCTGCTTCTTTCTTTACCTGTTTAATTCCCTAGTGTTGATTTCTGTTTCCCTGTGTCCTTGGTTAGTTCTTAGTTTCCCTGTTTTTAGTTCCTTTGAGTTAGCCTCACCTGTCCTGTGTTAGTCTCGTTACCCCTTAGTATTTTAGTTCCTGCTTCTGTTCAGTTCCCCAGAGGTTCATTGTGTTGTTGATTTGGTTTGATTGTGGTTGATTTGTATAGAGAAGTTTGTGTGATGTGTGTATTTTGCTTACCTGCCCAGTTTTTGTTATTTAGTCTTTATTTATCCCCTTTAGTTTTTTGACCCCTCGTGGTCCTTTTGGTTTCGTTGTGTTTGTAGTGTTTTCTGTTTTATTTAATAAACCCCTTTTGTTCTTGGGGTCGCCAGTGGGTCGTCCGCCCTTTTTCAGTGTGCACTATGCCACGTTCTCGTACCCGAGCCGCCCGGGTCCATGACAAATATATTTTGGGTGGACTGCGGTATTTTGAAATCTACCATTGTAGTAGTAAACCCAGAATACCGCAGTACATTGTATTACCTTAATAATAACTTTTGGGGGTAAATTTCTCAGCTCCATCATAATATTTATTGAAAAAAGGTAAAAGATTACAATGTGATTTTTTTTCCAATATCATTCCATACAATTTCCCTATTTAATGCATTGAAAAAACTAAAATATCTGGATCAGTATCGGTGATACCAACCTTGATATTGGATCAGATCGGATCAAAAAGAAAATCTGCGGTATCACCCATTCTTACTAACCGATCTGTACAGCCTACCCAATCAGTTTTTCACAGATCCAGTTCACACATCATGAACATGTGCACATGCGTGCCCAATCTGTATAGTCTACCTGATTTGTACACAGACAGACAGTCACACGCATGCACGGACACATTATCGCATCAATGACAACCTTAACTCCAACATAGCCCTAACCCTAACCATAAATAACCAAACAAAATACAAGAATTTTGGTTTTTAGTTTTTTTGATTGTAGTCACAGATTAAAAAATAAATAAATAAATATGAATTTCCCCTTGTGCAGACCATTCCAACAAAGGAACATCTTTATTTACGTTATTAACGTTTTTGAAATGGATGATTGTGGCACATATGCAGTATGTATCAGAATCATCACAGGGGAAATTCCTGAATTTGCATTTCTCATTGACTGACGTCCGTGCACAGGGCGAGCGAGCGGGGAATCAGGATCAGGCAGATAGAAGTTCAAAAACGAGTTTTAATGCGGGCAAGCACATAAACACAGAGAGTACTTCACAACACTTCAATGACCGGACTTGGGTAAACTGACTTGAACGCAGACTAAATACACATGACTAAGGGACGGAAATACAGAACAGCTGAGAACAATCAGGAATTCACATGAGGTAACGAAGGGGGACACAGGAGGATCGGACAAGCAGGTCATGACACTGACAAGGGACCAAACCCAGTGTGGCAAAAATGACCTTTCGTGGGTCTATGCTTCACTGCAGGGAAGATTATAGAAAGTGGGCAAATACTACCAACAACAAAAAAGGACAGTCTTGATGACAAAATGATGATGATTATTATTATTATTATAATTATTATTATTATATAGGTGGCTTTGAGGCTAGGGCTCTGTGCCAGCAACCAAAAGGTCGCTGGTTCAAATCATGTGAATGCCAGGAGTGATCCTACTCCATTGGGCACTTGAGCAAGGCCCTTAACCTGCAAATGCTTTGTCCTGGGTATGACGTTGATGTACATCCAGCCCTGTAAGGAGGTCCTCCAACTTACAGGGAAATTTGGGGGTTGGTGGCAGGATTGGCACTCCTGCAACTGGAAATAAACTCACACTGGTCCATTTGGACTAGTTTGGTGCTGAGGTAACGCCTGCCACATGGCTGCACTTAGGTTCTCATCCCTGAGGTGGTGTGGTGGGTGCAGTAATGTGCTGTCAGTGCATGCTCCTTACCTCCTCCTCTATCATTGTTAGTAGTAGTAGTAGTATTCATACTAATGATAATGTTAGCAGTTGTTAGATGTCATAATGTGATGAAATATGCTCAGTCAGTACTGTAAGCTTATGATTTTAGAAAAGAAGCCAGAATCCATGATAATTTTATGATATATATATCATAATATATATATATATATATATATATATATATATATATATATATATATATATATATATATATATTTATTTGAAATATATGTATTTAACATGTAATATTCTGTGAAGAATATTCTGTCAGGTACTTATGTCATACCTGGGTCCCTAAAGGTCCCACAGGTGAATCTTATCCCAAAAAAGGGAAAAATTAAGCATGGATTCACCGTACCATTTTCCAGGGGGCTCATTAATTAAAGTCATCCCCCCCCCCACCCACACACACACACACACACACACTTCCTGGGCATCCGGATCGTGACTTTGTCCCTGTATGAATTCAAGGACAGGTGTTTTATAAATAATACATTTTGCAGAGTTGCTAATCATGCCCCTCACAGATGCCAGGGCGCATTGCTGCGGTGATGCAGGGGAGTGGATTTGAGGCACAACTGTGGTAATGGAACAGCCAGCATCCGAGTTTCGGTGTCAGCGCTCTCCTGTAATGCGACGTGTCCTTTAGCTCACCCATGAAATTACTCACATTCCTGGCCTGTCTGGACCGTGAGGCTGTTCAGCGCGACACGGCGAGCATAATACCAGAAGCCGTCCGTAAGGGGTGGGGGGGAAGGTAGCAGATGCAACTGTGCTTGTTTATTTTCCATTTTCTCCCACAGCATTTCCCTCTGACTAAGTGGTTTGGCTGTAACCCAAGGTTGTTTATATTTTTAGGTGGCATGCAATTGCAGGGAGACCATCCACTGTTCACATGTGTTCACACACACATGCATGCTCACACACACATACAGTTCATATATCATTATCACTGTGGGGACTCTCTATTCATTCTATGTGCATATCCCTAATCCTAATTATGATAACCCTATCCTTTACTGAACCCTGTCCTTAACCATAAGTAACCAAACATAATATACAGTTTTTGGCTGTTATAATTTTTGATTACATTCACAGATTTTCATAAATATTTATATTCTGTGGACCTGAAAAATGTCCCCACAAGCTAAAAAGTAAAAAAAAAAACAGATTTTACAATAGTGTGGGGACATTTGCTCCCCACAATATGTTAAATACAAACCCCCCCCCCCCCCCCCCCCACACACACACACACACACACATGCATACTCATATGCTAACTCACAGTAAATTAATAAATAAGGCCCCTGTTTGCCAGCACTGTACCCGCCAGGTCTTTCCCTGCTTTGGGCCCAGTAGAAGCTGCTTGCTGGGTGATCAACAGCCTGAAGAATCATTTCTCTACTCTGATCAGGAATAAAATTCTATGGGTACGAATCCACCACTTGCTGGGTGAGGCCCCTGTGTGTTTACCAAGGGAGCTTGTGTACTAGTACACAGAACAGTACAACCCAGCAGGGCATGGCACAACATAATATAGAACAGCATGCCATACCAGAGTTCAGCATTGCATGGCACAATACAGCACAGCACTGAGAACTAAAAGACCTCCATTATTTTTGAAAGTTGTTTCAGCATTTGCAGTTCCTTCACATTTCTAAATGTTTGGAGATTTTCCAGGGGACCATTGTCATTCTGTTCTGATCAGTAACACCATAGGCCCTGCTAGTGTGCTGCACTTGCATGATGGAAAATCCCAAACGGCAGCAATACACCGGTACACATCCTGCACATGCATTCATATGACTCCTTCCTTTCCAGGTGAAAGGTGCTCAGAAGTTTAGGTAATCCGGTGGCCAGGGCACCGGAATGGCAGGTGAAAGGGGTTCACTGGCAGACATACGTGGGTGCTGTCAGCTCTGGCACATTTACATGTGATCGTGTTCCTCAGGGGGTCCCATGGGGGGTGCTTTGGGAGTATAGGATACGAGGTCCATTATTATAGGTCATTAGGTCCCTGTATAACCAGAGCTTTATGGACAGAATCTCTAGGCATAGGATTTGGTTTTTGCAAATGATGTAGTCCTGTGGGCTTTATCAGGCTTTGACCTGCAGAATACACTGGGGTTATTTTGCAGCTGAGTCTGAAGCAGCTGGGATGAGGATCAGCAGCTCCAAGTTTGAGGTCTCGGTTCTCAACCGGAAAAGGGTAGACTGTCTCGTCCTGGTTGGGGATGAATTACTATCTCAAGCAGAGGAGTTTAAGTATGTCAGGGTTGTGTTCATAAGTGAGGGAAGAAGGAAGTGGGAGATTGACAGCTGGATCGGTGCAGCATTGGCAGTTATACTCTGTTGTGAGAACTGAGCTGGAAGGCAAAGCCAGAGATTTACCAGTCAATCTACATTGCTACCCCAAAAGAATGTGATCGCGGATAGAAGCAACAGAAATGAGTTTCCACTGCAGAGTTTCTGGGCTCAGCCTTAGAGATTGAAGATTGGCGAGGACCTCGAAGTACAGCCACTGCTCCTTTTCATCGAAAGGAGAAAGTTGAGTTGGTTCTGGCATCTATCCATGATGGTTCCTGGAGACCCCCCTTGGGTGGTGTTTTGAGCATGACCAACTGGGAGGAGACCCATTATACCTCTCAGCTGGCCTGAGAACGTCTTGGTATTCCCCTTTTGGAGCTAGAGGAGGTGACTGCTGCCCCCATGACCTGGCCCCAGATAAGTGGCAGAAAATGAACCAATGGATGGACATTATTTTATTGTTACTATTATTATTATTATTATTATTATTATTAATAATAATAATAATAATAATAATAATAATAAAAGATGGAAATAGCATAGGCAAGCACAAAAATGGTGTTTCAGATGTTTGACTTCCCTATTAAAAGCACACTTTAATTTACTTCTTTATTAGCCAAATTGTTCATACACAGGGCAGGCTGCCATTAGAGACATTTCTTCATTTAAATTCAGGGAACTGTAACAGTCACATCAATTTTAATATCTGGCAAAATGAAAGAACTGTGTGCAACATCAACAGTGGCTTTTCATTAATTTTGACAGGCCCACCATCCTTTGTGGACTCTCAATGAATTGCTTTTAAAACCAATTTCCATCTCCTTTATTCGCAGAATTGAATGAATTAGAGTCATTTAGAGCCTCTCCGTTCCATCCCATCACAAGGGGGATTGAGTCCTCAATTAGCCGTCTGATGGCCCGTGAAGTCACCGCGAATAATTAGTACCCCTGCTACCAAACTCATAACTCAGATGACTGTGGATAGTCGCACAACAAGCTGAAAAGAGCCAGAGAAACAGAGACTCTAGTACAGAAACACAGACAAGTCCACATCCCCTTTCATACTTCAATAGAATGAATTATTCAAGGTAATAATGGTGCTGCTAACATGTGACTGTCATCTACTAATTGCAACTTTATTTTGTACAGAATCTTACAGAAAAGCACAAATAACAAAACATTTAAGACGTGTGTTTGTGTTTCTTTGTGTGTGTGTCTGCGGATTTATATTTATATTTTGAGAACCCCATAATGTGGTAAAACTTGATACTTTATAGCTTGTGGGGACATTTTCCACGTCCCACAATATAAACCTCAATGTTATAAAAATCTGTGAATGCAATCAAAAAAGTAAAATAGCCAAATTTCTTGTATTTTGTTTCGCTCCTTATAGTTAAGGTTAGGGCTGAGTGAGGATTAGGACTGTCATAATTTGGATTAGGGTTAAGTCTGTCACGCCCACACAGGCGGGACAGAGCACCGGAGGCCGATCACCAGCTATTTAATTGCACTCCACCCAGCAGGCAGTGCGAAGTATTGTTGCCATTGTTGCCTCCCTGAATAGGGGAGAGGAAAAATCACAAAAAGATCACCAGCGATGTTTCCTCTTCGATAACTTTTATTGAATGAGTAAAACTGGTACACGGGCAGTGTCCCGCGCGAGGCCACCACACAAGCGCTGCACGATAGCGATGGCAGCCATTTTAAACTCAAATAATTAACCCCGAAATAACCGATCAATGTATGACATCAAAATATGCCATATTTGCACAGTAAATTCAAATAATAAACCAAAATAACAGAGATCATTTAAACAACAAACTATCACAGTACACTTTGCACACCACTAACTACTTTAATGCCGGTTTCCGCACGAGCAGTTACGCACGTATTTAATGCATTAAGATACAATTAGCCGTTTTCTTTTATGTTTACTTACATAAAACACATACGGAAATACTACAACATGAACCACAACCAGTACTGACATTTTAGACAACATTTAATGACAAAACAACTTTACAATACCTGAATAGGGGAGAGGAAAAATCACAAAAAGATCACCAGCGATGTTTCCTCTTCGATAACTTTTATTGAATGAGGAACATGTTCGTGATCTCCCCCTAGTGTACCAATAAGGCATTACCAATTAACTAAAACTTTGCAATAGGCATAAAAAAAAAACAACTCTGCCTCCATCCCCAACACTCCAACATGTACCCATTTATAGCCACTCAGCACAACCCCTAGAAAGCAACCTCAATGAAAACACCAATTTCCAACATACCACATGCTCCCCTGGAAAACAAATGTCGTCTCGACATTGAATCACTTTTCCTCAACAGCATACCTTTTCACATTTGCATGTATATTACACCTTGTAATGAAATGTCCTTTCATCATTGGAAGGAAGTGTTTACACAAACGGCATGTAGTCCAAAAATTGTTTATGGTAAAAGTCCACACAAACTATCTATCAATCGTCCAAGTTAAGTGTCTAATAGGTTCACAGCTGTCGGAGCCCATTAATGAGTGAAGGCCAAAGGTAAGGTGGCTGAGTCAGTGGTAACAATGGAATTAGCCCAGAAACAGTACATAGTGGTACTGGGTTCCATGTTGGCTGGCCATTGTAAACTGGCACAATGTTGTAGCATGTGGGAGTTCCTAACTGGTCATATGTGGTTCGCCTTGGTGGATGTCTGTTTCTTTGTGGTAGCTGGTAAGTTGGCACAGCAGGTTCAACAACAACATCTTCAAACGATTCAGACTGATCATCAGGTGCAGTCTCAGAAGGCAAACTTATGTCTCTCAAATAATCATCATCAGGTAAGGACAATGCTGATGCCATTTGTTCTGGAACTTTATCCTCTTCAGTAGGGTAACTTAATTCAGGTTCCACTTCTGTCCCTGCCTGGTTGTTTTTAGCAAAGGTTAATTCTGAGTGCACTTGAGGAAACACATAACTAAGGTTATCATCCTCCTCACTATCTTCATCCATCTCCTGACCTTTTGCAGGCTGCACTCTCTTTCCCCGTCCTATCTTGGTTTTAGAAGACAATTCTGGTGGTGTTTCAAAAGGTAGGTGATCACAAGGCATTAGTATATTTCTGTGCAAAACTCTGGAGCGTCCTGGCCCCCTCTCTGGCCTCACTTCGTAAACAGGGATATCTGATCCCAACTGTCGCACCACTGTGTGAATGCTGTCCTCCCAGTAATTTCTGAGTTTGCCAGGGCCCCCTCTTGGAGTTAGGTTTTTAACCAATACGCGGTCTCCTGGGTGTAGCACTGTACTCCTGACTTTAGAATCATAATACCTTTTACCTTTTTCAGCAGCCCTTTGAGCATTTTTACTTGCAATGGCATATGCTTCCTCCATGCCCTGTTTCCACTTTTCTACATAGTCGCGCTGTTTAGTGAAGTTTGACTGAGGGAGCAAACCAAACAGTACGTCAACAGGAAGTCTTGGTGATCTCCCATAAAGAAGGTAAAAAGGTGCATAGCCCGTCACTTCACTCCTTGTACAGTTGTAAGCATATACTAGTTTGTTCAAATGTTCCTTCCAGTTTGATTTCTGTGTGTTGTTCAGAGTTTTTAACATCTGCAACAATGTCCTGTTCATTCTTTCCACCTGGCCGTTTCCCATCGGGTGGTATGGCGTCGTTCGGGAACCAGCAACACCGCTGATGGTCTTTAACTGCATGAATAACTGGTTTTCAAACTCACCCCCTTGGTCATGGTGGATGCGGGCTGGAAATCCAAACTTCAGGGCAAAGTCGTTAAAAATGAGATTAGCAGCTGTCTTCCCAGACTTGGAAGTAGTAGCATACACTTGGGCGAAACGAGTAAAGTGGTCGACAACAACAAGTATATACTCATATCCACCTTTACACTGGTCAAGATGCAGGAAATCAACAGACACCAATTCAAACGGCTGTGTTGTTACCACATTGGTAAGTGGAGCTCGCGTGTCACGGCAAGGCTTCTTCTGTTTAAGACAGGTACAAGCTTTAGTCACATAATGTTCTACATCCGACTGCATGTAGGGCCAAAAGAAGCGATCACGAATGAGAGACAGTGTGCGGTCAAGGCCCTGATGTCCCATGTTATTGTGCAATTCTTGCAGCACAGTTAGTCTGTACTGTTCAGGCAAGACTAGTTGTTTGCGAGTCGTGGTAATCCTGTACATCACATCATCATCAGCCACTGTCAGTTTATCCCACTCTCTGAATAAGCATTTTGTCTTAGAGCTGTATGTTTTCAAAACGTGAGCTGGTGGTTTGACACCTAAAATCTTGTGATCTAACACTTCGCGAATAGCCGGGTCAGACTGTTGTGCTTTCTTTAGCTGTTCTGTGGGAATTGGTGTAACCGACTCAATTGCTGACATGTCTTCCATTGATGATGCTGCAATTGCCAGAGCCACTGACCAGCCCATTTTAGATTCCTCTCGTATACAGACACTCTGAATTGTGGCCATAATGGCATCAGATGACAGCTCTTCAGAACACTCCTTCATAAATGTCTCCACATCAAGGGGCATTCTAGATAAGGCATCTGCATCACCGTTCGCGCTCCCTGGTTTGTACTTAATTGTAAAATGAAAGTCTGCTAACTCTGCGACCCACCTTGAGGTGGTGGCATTCAGTTTTGCGGTTGACAAGACGTAAGTGAGAGGGTTGTTGTCGCTAAACACAGTAAAGGTTGGGGCATAGTACAAATAGTCCCTGAACTTTTCTGAGACTGCCCATTTTAGAGCAAGAAACTCCAGCTTACTCGCATGGAGATGGTAATTCTTCTCAGCTGCTGTTAAAGTTCGAGAACCATAAGCGATCACTCTTAATTTGCCATCTTGATTTTGATACAATACTGCTCCCAAACCAAGCTGTGATGCATCGGTATGTAAGATGAAGGGCAAAGTGAAATTAGGAAAACCAAGAACTGGAGGATGGAGTAAACAGTCAATCAGTTGTTCCAGTATCTCTTGGTGTTGTTCAGTCCAGGAGACTGGTTGGTTTGATGGCACTCCATGGTTGTCTCTCTTCCGTTTGGACTTTGTTCTGTCAGTAGCAGAAACAATGGAGACCTCCTTTGGTTTGGCTTTGAGCAAATCATACAGAGGGGAAGCTATTCTGGAAAAGTCCTTGATGTACTGACGGTAGTAGGTAAGTAGGCCAAGAATTTTCCTGAGTTGTCCAACGTTCTGTGGTCTGGCATCTTTTAGTGCCCTGACAGCTTCAAAATCAGCAGGATCGACTTTGCTGCCCTCTTCTGAGACAATCCTCCCTAAGTAACGGACTTCACGTTTAAACAGGTTACATTTGCTGGGCTTGAGTTTGATGCCATAAGATCTCAATTGTTGCAGGACTCTTTGGACATCATTTACATGATCCTGAAACGTCTTACTGAAGACTAATGTGTCATCTAGGTAAGGAATGCATATTTTGTCACGCAGCCCCTCCAGGCACTCCTCCATGCAGCGTTGGAACGCCGCTGGGGCATTCATTAGGCCAAAAGGTATTCGGTTCCATTCATAAAGACCCCAGGGGGTCACAAAAGCTGTGAGTGGTCTACTGTCCTCAGTCATGAACCCCTGGTGATATGCTTTCCCCTGGTCTAAGAGGGAGAACCAAGAGTTACCTCCTAAACTATCTAAAATATCTTGGACTCGGGGTATGGGCTGGCGGTCAGGATGTGTCTTTGAATTAAGATCCCTATAATCTACACAGAGGCGCATAGTGCCATCTTTTTTTCGGACACAAACCACCGGGGAGGAGTAGGAGGAGCTTGATTTTCTGATCCAGCCCTGTGCTATCAGGTCATGCAAATATGCTTTCATTTCTTGGTAGAGTGGTTTAGGTACAGACATGTAGGTACGCTTTACAGGCTCTGAATCTTTTAAGGAAATATTCATTTGTAGCTGTTCAATATACCCAATATCATTGTCTGATTTTGAAAAAGAACTGCACTCTCCCCTAATCATCTGTCTCACTATCTTCCTCTGGTCCTCATCCAGGTGACTCAGATCGACAGGTGGGTCCCAAATCTCTCCAGCCACCCTGCTTTGAACTGGTGGCTGTACAACAGTATGATTTACATTAACTGGTGTTTCCATTTTCTCAATGGTTGGGATGGGTAACATTGTCACTATGGGTTGAACTGTCCCAATTGCTGTGTACCCTGTTATAAAAATGTCCCTGTCTGTCGAGTTAGAGATGGCAAGAGTGATGAATGGGATGGACATTCCTTTTAGAGCCACAAGAGCGTCACAAAACTTCAGACCTTCAGGCCACTGAGGGTTAATATCTGGCTCGAATATCATCATCATATCAGTTGTGGGTGGTTGAGAAGCAACACGACACTCTAGTAGTGCAATACTGCGCTTTGGAATCACTGTTACCCTTCTTTTTGTTCTCACCGTATATATACATGATTGTTCCTTGTTGATGGCCTGGATAAATGCCCTTATTTTATTATTCTTCAAACCTGGAAAAGTTTTTCTCACTGTACAATAACGTTTAACCTCCTCAGTGTTGGTTACAATGTGTTCAATAACATTAAACCCTATGATTGGGTGGGAAAGATGTCGGCCTTTCATCACCAATATTGGAACGGTGAGTTCTTTTGTCGGGTCATTTTCGGAAGCAAGCCTGAATGTAGTTTCCACCCAGCCGAGATATGGCATGTTAGCTCCATTTGCTGCAGTCAATGTTAAACTGTCAGGTGAGTCGAGCAATTCAGAGACGCTTTTCAGCTTTGCAGTAGACAGATACTCTTCTTTTCCTCGCTCATCCACTATGCAAACCTGCGAACCAGTGTCCCACAGAGCTTGTATTTTAAGACCATTCAAATAACATTCAACAAGACATTGACGACCAACCAGTGACGTCACCTTGTGAGGTGGATTAATCTGAGGTGCATAGTAGGTTGTATCTCCTATACAGAAAGACTTTTCACTGGAGTATGACAGGCCAGTACATTCCTTTTTATGATCTGTCAGGGACTGTTTGCTTGGTATGGTCAACACCCGTCCCGTGGTGGTAACCACTCCCTGTTTAAAGGAGCCTCCCTAGCAGGCCTTGTGCCTCTAATCCTGCATCCAGCTAGAAAGTGTTCTCCACTCCCACATCGATAGCAATGTGTGCATCGTTCGACAGCTCCATTTTGCTGGCACACGAAACAGCGCCTTGGTGGACGAGCGGTGCTTTTAATGTGCAAAGTTGGTGGACACTGCTGCACCGAAAATGGGGCATGGGACTGACTGTACCCAGAGTGCTGCCGCTGCTGATAGGTAGGGAGGCATGCATTTTCCAAGTTCCTTTCAGGCTCTCTATTGGTTGGTAAGGTGTTGGATTGTGACGAGAAAAAGGGCTGCTGCATTTTCTCCTTGATCTGAGTAATTTCAGTGCTGAGGCTATTCAGCGAAGCTACACTAGCCCTTAACTCTTTTAGTTCTTTCATCAACTCAGAGGGTATTTTTGATACAGTCTCTTTTGCAGGACACTTGGAAGGCTGTGCATCCCCTGACTGAACTACATGGACAGATGAAGTTGTTTGAGGGGCACTGGATTTCCTCTTGTTCTTTCTCTCAACCTCAGTTGTGCAAGCAGTGTTTAATCTTTCTAATAGTAGTTCATCTGAAGTAGTTGTATCCAATAAAAGTGGCTGCATGTCTGTCTTGATGTTGTCATTCTGGAGCCCAGTAAGCACCGTATGCAAGAACATACTTTGAACTAAAGCAGGGTCATACTTGAGTCCTGATTCAGACTCCTGAGATGCAAAAAGTACTTTTTGCTTAAGGTCTAAAACCCGCATTAAAAAACTCTGAGGGGACTCCTTAGTATTCTGTGCTTCAGATGTGAGCTGTTTATATAGCTCTGTCGCACTCTTTTCCTGAAAATGGGAACGCAGTATGCGTCTAAGACTGGGAAGTGTAAGATTGGGCTTTCCTTCCAAGTAGCTACGCAACTGTAAGCCTGGGGAAATGGCTCTTATAACAGCATCAACGATCTCTGCTTCTGGGTATCCCCTTTTTAAACCATTCTCAATCTGATGGGCTAAACTGGAAAAAGTTAATTTGTCTCTCTGACCTGGCTCACCCATTTGCCCAACAATTTTAAAGTCCTTACGCCACGATGGGTTTGGTTGGTATCTCGGTGATATATTTTGGACTTGTTCAGCAATTTTGTCTTTTAATAGTAACAGTTCGGACATACCTTCATCTTCTAATTCTTTCATCTCCTCTCTCTCAAGGTATCGCAAAATGTGAGTGATTAGAGAAATACGAGATTTTCTTATCACAGCTGTCCTTCTCTCTCCTGATATTCCAAGAAAATCAGTAACATTTAGTAGACTCTCTTTGGTCATTATGTGCAATTCTCCTGCTATCTCTTCTTGCAGAGCCTCCAACGTGGTCATTTTTACAGAGCAAGGGGATCTTTACTATGTGGAGACAGACTTTAAACCGAGTGGTTTTCACAATACTGGACAATCTCTGACTGACCTCCAGGAATATGAATCCAACCCTCAACTTCCAGCTCTACTCCACGCAGTAGCATCTTCCTCACAGCAGTGTTTCCAAATAAAGTAAAAGAGATAAGCTAGCTCAGAAGTCGTCTGGGGAATTCAGTTGAAATCTGAAAAGCTTAATCCCAGCGGTGCCTCCAAATGTTGCCTCCCTGAATAGGGGAGAGGAAAAATCACAAAAAGATCACCAGCGATGTTTCCTCTTCGATAACTTTTATTGAATGAGTAAAACTGGTACACGGGCAGTGTCCCGCGCGAGGCCACCACACAAGCGCTGCACGATAGCGATGGCAGCCATTTTAAACTCAAATAATTAACCCCGAAATAACCGATCAATGTATGACATCAAAATATGCCATATTTGCACAGTAAATTCAAATAATAAACCAAAATAACAGAGATCATTTAAACAACAAACTATCACAGTACACTTTGCACACCACTAACTACTTTAATGCCGGTTTCCGCACGAGCAGTTACGCACGTATTTAATGCATTAAGATACAATTAGCCGTTTTCTTTTATGTTTACTTACATAAAACACATACGGAAATACTACAACATGAACCACAACCAGTACTGACATTTTAGACAACATTTAATGACAAAACAACTTTACAATACCTGAATAGGGGAGAGGAAAAATCACAAAAAGATCACCAGCGATGTTTCCTCTTCGATAACTTTTATTGAATGAGGAACATGTTCGTGATCTCCCCCTAGTGTACCAATAAGGCATTACCAATTAACTAAAACTTTGCAATAGGCATAAAAAAAAAACAACTCTGCCTCCATCCCCAACACTCCAACATGTACCCATTTATAGCCACTCAGCACAACCCCTAGAAAGCAACCTCAATGAAAACACCAATTTCCAACATACCACACCATTCTAGTGATGTGCCTTACCGAGCAATTTCTATGTCCTGTCTTCCCGGTCAGCCTTCCCTGCTGTGTGCTACCTGATCACCTCTCTACCTTCCCTGCTCGTCTCAATCATCGTTCCTGCCTCATCTCCCCGCTCCCTCGTCTACTCTCCTCCGTCCTCCCCGGATCCTCGTCTCGTCCACCTGTCCGGGACTGATCTCCACGGTTACTGCCTCTCGACCACGATTCAGCACGTCCCCCTTGGTTTCTGTACCTTCCGATCTCAGAAATAAAAACCTTTGCCTCTGCATCTCGGGGTTCGCCTCCTCCCTGCTCGACCTTCCTAACAGTGTCCCTAAAAATGAATGGAAAGTCCCCACAATCATAGGAATATATGAAGAGTCCATGTGTGTGTAAATGTATGGTGGATATAGGAATCTTGAATGGCTTTTGAAGGGTGACAAGTTTATATAATACTGAAAAATGAAAAAGGAATTATGAGTATAACCTGCAGGGTTGTTCGTTTATATCACATCTACGTGATCTTTCTGAATCCGTTTTTTGGCATGGGTTTCTGGGTTGCTTATTTTAGACGAAGGCTGTTTTTCTGACCTTAAATTTTGGATTATGTTTCTCAATCATCGGAATCACAATTCGTTTTTCAACAACAAATTTACCAATATGTCCAACTCACTATGCTTCTATATAGATAGCGCATTGGCCCTCGGAATTTGTGGCTTTACATCCCCTGCTGGTGTCCTCGGCCATCCATGAACTTTATCCTAATGTGGTCACTTGTGTTATATGGGGAAAAGGATGGTCTCATAAAAGGATAAAAGTGTTCTGTGATAATGAAGCTGTTGTTTCCATAATTAATAAGGGTCGCTCCAAAGTCAACTCCTTTATTATTCCTTATTAATAGTCATGCATCTGGTCAGGTAAAGCTGGATTATTACATGTACAGTACAATATAATCAATACCACAAATGTATCTGCTGAGGTGTGGCATGAGTAAATGGTGTCGTGTAGTTGTGTTCTAGGCATACAGCAACTCTGAATGTAACGGACTGTTTTGCCAGGTCCCTTGTAGTCAGTTATAACAGTATTTTACTGTAAAATAAAACCATACGTTTTTACAAAGGTCAAACATGAAAAGCAATGACTGAAATTGGAAGAAAATCTGTTAAAATAATATGAACAGTGTCACGCCCAGCTCTGTACGATCCTCGTGTGTGCCACGCCCCTTCGTTACCTCATGTCAATTCCTGATTGTGATCACCTGTGTCCTGTTCCTTTTGACTTGTTTGGTGTGTATTTAGTCCGAGTCTCAGTCAGTCTTCCCAAGATCAGTCATTGTAATCGCCGCCAATAAAGTCAATGCATCAGTTTACACCAGATCCGCTGCGTTGCGTCTCTGTTACGTCACATGTCCGGCAGTCCGTTGAGATGCGCATCAAGTCTATTTTTGACGGATACGGATCAAGAACGTAACACAGAGAGCATATGCCAAGTCCCCGTCACATCATGGACAAGGAAAAACTAATTTTGGAGGTGGAGAAACACCGAATTGTCTACGACCCCAGACATCCTTTTTACAAGGACAACAGTAGAAAAGAGAAGGCGTGGACTGAAATTTCAGAAGTTTTGGGATTTGACGGTAAGTTGAATCTTCCAATTAACTATGTAAAAACTTGATTTTTAATGAAAGTAACCTGTACTGTGAAGTACTTGTAAACTCCTAATAAAGTGTTCAGTAACCTACTGTACATGGGAGTGACACATTATTTTATCCATAGAAACATAGATAAATGTTATTCTCCCGTGATCATGTGATCTCGCAAACCAGCAGCGCGCCGGATCAGATACGGACCACAAACGCATCCAGTGTGAATTGGCGGACGGCCTCGGACGGAATGCGAATGCAGCGCAGTCGCACCGCAGCGGATACGCATCCAGTCTAAATCAGGGCTCAGTGTTAGATGTGTATTCTGCTTACCTGCCCTGTTTTTGTTATTAGTCTTGTTTATTCCCATTTACTTTTGACCCCTCATGGTACTTTTTGTTAGTGTTTTCTTGTGTTTTTAGTTCATTTAATAAACCCTGTTTTTGGATTGCGAGCCGCAAGTTGGACATCCACCATTTCTGCCGGCATCGTGCCCAAACTGCCCCGATCCGTGACAGCCGGTTGTGCCCAAGTACCAACACTCTTCCAGATCAATGCCCTACTCACTCGGACCTCGTACTAGATTAAACCCATAATTCATGCACCAGCTTAAGTAAACCACAAAGTACATTAGATCAGGTCTCTCTGCATCTACCCTAAGATCTTATGACTCCGTGTGGAAAGCTTTCAATTCTTTCTGCCACACCTTTGATTTACCCGTACTCCCTCTTTCCTCATCTATCGTTTGCACTTTTCTTACTTATTCTTTTGAGCACAAACACCTTAGTCCGGTGTCTATTCACGGTTTGGTAGTAGGTATTCAATTACACGCTAGATGTACTAACCCTTCCTTACCCAGTCTGTTTTCTAATCCTGCTGTTTGACTCTTACTCAGAGGCTTTAAGAAATCTTCTCCCACTTCCATTGATAAAAGACTTCCCATCACTTTGGGTATTTTGAAATCAATGACAACTGTTCTCAGACGTGGATGTTTTTCTCCTTACAGTGATACACTGCTTGAAGCTGATTCTCTTCTTGCTTTTTACGGCCTTCTGTGGTCCGGGGAATTCACCTATGTTAAAACTCTCCCTAATCAGGCCCTTCGTATCTCCGATATTTCTTTCTCAGCCTCATACTTTTCTATCTTTTTAAACAGTAGCGATTCAGATGGTGTTGGGTTTCCTCTCTACTTTGCATGTAACAATACTTTGTACTGTCCCTTTGCCTCCATGATAAAATATCTTAGACTAAGGCCTCGTTTATCTCCCTCAGACTCACTATTCCTTACTCCTAACGGCACACCTATGTCTTATCTATAGTTTATCTCTTATCTAAAGACTCTCATTTATTTGTGGGATCCCTCACGCTCATTATTCCAGGCATTCCTTTTGGATTGGAGCTGCATCCACTGCATCTCATTGATAGGGAATTCCGCTATAAATATTGAAACTCCTAGGACGATGGTCCTCCTCCACTTTTGCCTCATATGTCCGCGCAGATACCTCCATGATCCTTAGGCTTCGTCGCCGTCATCGCTTCATCTGACGCAAGTATCATTCAGATAGCCATTGTTGGTGGTTTATGCAATCCCCTTTTAACATGATATGCCATTAATTACCATCCATAATGCCATCAAACACTGGTGTTTGATGGCTGGCAAAGCGCTTACCGTCCGCCATACAAGCGCTTGGCATCTCCATAACGCACCTAGATTAATATAGCAGCTCCATATCACTGGCAAAGTGCTTAGCATCACCATAACGTTTCGTTGTAGCAACAAGTACTTACTCCTATAGATGTGCTAGGCGTCTCCATAATGCTTTTGTTACATTGTTACAGTCATATCTGTCAGCTTCAGAGACGATGGAACTGACGACCAAGAGACGGGCTTCGCCAAATCACTGTTCACATACTCATTCAAATTATTTAAACAAATAAATCCACGAGTCGAAATTATATACTGAGGTCTCCTTGGTTGAAGTACAATTTTACTTTCGTTAAGATAATGGTCTTAATCCATGTTCATTTATAATTACACCATTGAAAGTGGAAAGGGTAGAATAAATTGATTTATGACCATAAAACTAAACAAGATAGTCATGTTCAATAAAGTGTGGTCTCAGGATTGGACAATGGAGTACAATGAACACCACCTGATTTTCAGATTTTGTATTTCTACACGTCATTATTAATAACTGCACTGCGTCCATTCGCCACCAATGAATATAAAGAAAGTGACGGCTATTGAACATGAAGTGCACATGTAAACATTCAAATGTTAATTTGCTAGTAAAGTAATCTGGAAAACCAAGGAGTGTGCAAGAGTTTCTATCAACACAAAATGCTGAACCAATATCTCAATATGCTACTTTTCGTAGATGTTAGATTTAGCACACATAGTGAAAGGGTTCAAAGTGCAAAAATGTTTAGCGTGCATCTAGGGTGACCACCCGTCCCGCATAGCACGTGCGCGCACAGCGTTTGAAGCCCAATTCATGCGTCCCGCAAATTGAGACCGTGTCACGCATAATCAATGCTTGCTCAAAAAAAAAGCTGGTCACTCTATATCCTCGAGCCCCAGGCAGCCAAACGAACATTACTTGACAGTTCAGCACGCTACTGTTGCCACACCCACCCCTCACTTGAACTGCTGACTAGGTTGTTGTCAACTTTTTCGTTGTTGTCATGACAGCGCTCTCACGTGCATACCAGACACACTGGGAAGGAACTTTTAGATGCGCGCTTTCCAATTCGAAAAATGGAGAAAGAGGCACCGCCATCATCAATTAAAAAGAGAAGGTGTGGGTACAATAATGGCTGGGAAAATGAATATTTGTGGCTGAAAGGTGTTGAGGGGGATACCGAGAGGGCTTTTTGTGACCTTTGCAAAACGTCCTTCTCAATCGGACATGGAGGGGAATATGATGTCAAACGACACAGACTCACGGAGACTCACAAGAAACGTGTCCAACAGAAAGAGACATCCAAATCTATGGATGCTTTTCTCCGACCTAAAAACGACTTTCTAGCTGACAAAGTGACTGCTGCAGAGGTGACGAGTGTGTATCACACTGTCCAACACACTACATCATATCGAGCAGGAGATTGTGGCACAAAGCTAGCCCCGACGATTTATCCGGACTCGGATATTGCCAAGAGGATGGCCTGTGGTCGGACAAAGGCAGAAGCCATTGTCACGGATGTGCTTGCTCCCGCCTCCGTCGAAGATTGCTTGAAAGTCCTCAGAAGACCACTAAATGAGCAACGAGAGGCAACAACCAAAGGTAAAGTTAAAGTTATGTTCATGGATGTAACGTTGTGTGTTAGCTATTTGTCTAATGTTAGCTAGCTAATGTTAGCTAATCATCTTATTCTACTGGTATGTTAAAAGTCAATTTTTCCTTCAGTTCACTGAAATTGCATCAGAAGCTAACGTTAGCTAACATAATGCTGCTCATCCATGCCTTCGTGAAACCAGGCTCTGTGTATCCTTACATGAGCAACTTGTGAGCAACATTTCACTATTCGTTATCTCCCAAACTAAACAAGCAAAAGCAACTATAATTTTTGAAAAGGTATAAATATTTCTATAGATAATATTTATATAAAATCAATAATGATCAAAACAGTAAAGCAGTATCTTGTATTTTTTATAATAATCTGTTTTTAGAGAATCTCTTTTAAGTTCATCCCATCTGTGTGTGTCTCCACAGCCCACACGCCATTCATCTCAGTGGCTTCAGATGCCTCCAATCATGGGACCACCAAGCTCTTCCCACTGTCAGTGCGTTACTGGACGCCAGACTTGGGAGTACAGACGAAGGTCCTTGATTTCTATGATGACAGTGATGAAACATCTGCCGCGATCCACAACCAGATAGTCACCAAGCTGGAGGAAAATGGACTGGGACTAGACATGATATCTGCGTATTCTACTGACAATGCTAGTCTGAATTACGGGAGATACAACTCTGTCGTCCAGAAACTGAAAGAGAACAACAATTGCATTTTGAAGGCAAACTGTGTGGCCCACATCGTTCACAACAGTGCAAAACACGCAGGAGATCGGCTAAATATCGACATAGAAAATGTCGTCAACAAGACCTTTAGCCACTTCTCCTCATCTGCCAAACGCATTGAGGAACTTAAGTCAATTCACACCTTTGTGGAGATAGAGTACCAGTCCCTGCTTAGACATGTGCCCACAAGATGGCTGAGCTTGTGGCCTGCAGTGAAGAGGCTTCATGACAGCTGGGCTCCTATCAAGACCTACTTTCTCTCATTGGGAGAGGACCAGTGCCCAAAGTCACTATGGCAGCTGTTCAAGGATGACCAGGATGGTGAGGGCAACCCCCTTGATCTACAGGTAATTAATTTTAATTGCACTCAACTTTTTTTTTCATCTAAATATTATTACATGAAACAGGGATTAGTGAAATGATGATAGTGTAAACAGTGCCAGCACACAGGATCATTGACTCTCCTTACTACTTGTAGGTTTACCTGTCCTTCCTCAGCAATGCACTGAAGATTTTCCACGACACTGTGCTGGTGCTGGAGCGAGAAGATGGGACTGTCTGTGAGCTCTACGATATGATGTTCACCCTAAAAACCAAGCTACAGCAACGACAGAGTGATGGTTTCTTTGGGGCCCAGACAGGTGTACTCCTCCAGCAGTTTCCAGACAGACAGGCAGCTGTGCTCAGAGAGGACATGTGCAACTTCTACCAGTCCTCTCTCACCTATCTGGAGCAGCGCTATGACTTCTCAGACTCCAACTACCAGAAGAAAGTGGCTAGCCTGGCACTAAAGAAGAGCCCATTCAACTTCTCCCATCTCTGTGAAGTTGTAGAGGTCCTGCAGCTAAGCAAGAAGTTGGACATGGATGCGCTATATGATGAGTATTGTGTCGTTCTGCCACACCAACAGGCCATTGTGCAGTCTGGAGCTACAGTCGTGGAGAAGTGGGCCACCTTACTCAAGCACACACATACCCCAAACATGACAGCATTAGCTTGTTTCCTTTTGAGTGTACCAATCACCAATGCTTCAGTGGAGAGGGTCTTTTCATTGATGACAGGATGCTGGACGGACACAAGGAACAGATGTTCGGTAAACCTCATCAAGTCAGAAATCCAGGTGAAGAGCAACTTCACATTCAGTTGCAAGGACTTCTACACTTATGTAGTGAAAGAGAAGCTTCTCCTCAATCCTCAAGTTCAAGAAGAAACCTGAAGGTAAGAAACCTAGTTATGTAAGACCCCATTTGTCTAAGATGATGTTTGATTTATTTTGAACATTGGTAGACTGTCCACAGGGGTGCAAATGTGTCACTTTTAGGAAACAGTAGCTTTTTAGGTCAAAATATGTCATTATTTTGCATAGGATTGTATCTTGGCACCTTTTTGTATTGTTGTCACCTTGTGATGGTGATGGGTTTGCACTCCTCTGTCTATACTGGAAAACCATTTGGAAGCTTATCATAAAAATGAATGTTGCTTTAATTCTGTCTCTTATCTTTCTTACTTATTTGATTCAGATGCTGGTGAAAAGGTTTGAGTCCTAAAGGTGTCCCCAGAACACTGAACAGTTTTTTTCCCTGCTCCTGCCTTTACTAACATGCAAGTTCACCATCCTTCCTCCCCCTTCTCGTTCCGTGAACCTCTGGAGTTGTGAGTTAAGACTTTTTTTTTTCTTCAACTGTTCCTGTGGTGTTGAGCAACTATAATTCCTGTTAATCCTACATTTTATATTCTAATTTATTTAAAGTGAATAAATTGTAATGAAAAATAAATAAAATTAAATAGCTAAAGTAAATCGTAAGTGGAAGTGCATCTGTCAACTCATTGAATGTTCAAAATATTATGAATCTTTATTTAGAAAAAAATACACATTGGTTGGCCTATTCATGAGCATACATCAGCAATTACACATGTTTAGGGGAATAGGGCATCATTAATATACCATTTAAGGTGGTATGTGCTAGAAATGGGTAAACCACTAACAGTGAGTCTGCCCGTGGGGTGGGGGCACCGCCGCGCCAGGCAGTGTCCCACATTGTCCCTCAGAAACATACCCCTTGTCCCCCCTTGGGCTTATTAGCAGGTGGTCACCCTACAGTACGTGCATCTCTGCCTGTGGACAGCACAACATACATATATACAACTAAATTTACCGTAGTCACAGGATTCTCATGGACAAGCCCTTTTGAGAGTGGGGGAAGCACATTTGTTATGTCAGCTAATATACCGAGTTCTTTTTCATTGATCCAAGCACTGTTTGAGAATATGATCCTGAATCCTGACCTGATCAAGAGCAATTTTGCGCTGTATCATGTTACCATCAAAACTAAGAAGAGAACCAGCACTGTGATAAAAAAAAACAAAAACCAATACTTATTCTCAAAGATATCCAGCTAAGCAAGGAATCCAGCTTCGTGATAAGGTATCCGGAATTTTCAGTTTGGAGAAACGGAACTCGAATTTACTGTACAGTTTTAAGAACTAAGAAGGGCTAGCATGGCGGATAACCATGTCACCTTTCTTTGTTTTACCTGCATCGGGGGCGTGTACTACCGCTCTCAGATGAAGATCGCTATTCACATTCTAAATATCCGTATTACCGCATATTCAAATCACATTTGCATGATAATTTGATGAACAACACAACGGTGAAACGTAATCCAGATACATCCCCATCGGCACCATAAAAGGGGGGGGGGGATGTGGCCAGGTGTGAATGACTCATGCATACACATAAGACTTCCTATACATATTCAACTAAAGGAGACCAGACATAGTGACACAAGTTAGCTTTTTCTTATCTATTTATCCAACTGAATGTTGCAACTACACCATTTAGTTATCTTCATGTAGCTAAGACTTTGGTGATCAGATATGGGCGATCAAAACAAACTTCCACCATTGCTTACTATATACTATTATAATGTTTCTGCAAGTGTTCCAAACTGCATTTTGCAATGTCTATACTTTGATGTCAAAATACAAACTTCACATAAATCCAACATATTTATGAAGTACACTTAGATTAAGATGAGTTTCATGCCAAACAAATATATAAGAAATAATTTATTTGCCATGAATTTAGTTTATGATCTTGAATGAAATGTGTGACCATGATCCAGTCAGTGAAAGTGTGTTCCCTATCCCAGAGGGTACATTCAGATCTAAAGAATTGATATTTCATTATCGCTCTGCACATCCGTATTGGGTAGTGAAAGTGGAGGCTTCAGCATCAGCGAGTGGAGGCTCTCGGTATTAGCTTTGCCATTGGCTATAAGAGGCTCTCAATATTAGTTTCAGCGTCAGCTAGTGCAGGCTCTCTGTATTAGCTTCTGCATCTCTGTATTAGCATCAGCTACAGTAGGTTGAGGCTCTGGGTATTAGCTTCAGCATCAGCTAGCGGAAAATCTTGGAATTAACTTATGTGTAGCCAGGTGAACAGTAGGCAGAGTGTACCTTTAAGGTAGGCTGGCAGATGCTTTCATTATTAGTGTTGGCTAGTGGAGGCTGTGGTTATTAGGTAACTGTTTAAGCATTGGCTAACTGCAGTTTGCTGTAATAGCTGAAATGTTGACTAGTAGAACCGCTACGTATTAGCTTCAGAATCAGCTAACAGTAGCTCTCTGTGTTAGCTTCAGCATATGCTAACAAAAGCTCTCAGTATTAGCTTTAGCACCAGATAGCGGAGGCTCTGGGTATTAGCTTCGGTATCAGCTAGTAGAGGCCCTTGGTATTAGCTTTGGAGTTGGCTAGCAGAGGCTCTCTGTGTTAGCTTCGGTGTCGGCTAACAGTGGTTCTCAGTATTTGTTTCAGTTTCGGCTAATGGGAGCCCTTAGGATTAGCTTCAGCATCAGATGCTTTCTTACTCGCTTCAGCTTCACATACTGTAGCAGAGGTTCTATTTATCATTATCAGTTTCGGCCAGCCAAAGCTCCACATATAAGCTTCAGCATCAGGGAATGGAATTTCGGTTAAAATGGACAAACAATTTGGTAGGACTGCTTTTGGCTGTAGTTTTGTTCGGCTATAACGGACATGCAGGCTCTGCCTACAAGGCGCATGGCATGCCGGTGATATCCAGCGCAGATACGTAGTCGGCATTATTAATAGTCACGCATCTGCTCAGGTAAAGTTGGATTATTACATGTACAATATAATAATCTATACCACAAATGTGTCTGCTGGGGTGTGACATGAGTAAATGGTGTCCAGTAGTTGTGTTCTTGGCATACAGCAACTCTGGATATAACGAACTTGTTTTGCCAGGTCCCTTGAAGTCCGTTATAACGGTATTTTACTGTAAAATAAAAGCATACGCATATTACAAAGGTGAAACATGAAATGCAATGACTGAAATTGAGAAAAAATCCGTTAAAATAATATGAAGATATTTTTATATTTTGTTTAATGACTGTCTACTTTGAAATTTTATTACTAAAATAACAAAGACAAGATACGGTTATTTGTGTGTTTTCACACGGATGTGATTAAAAGTATTTTACGGAGATCAAATAATATTATACAGTAATAATGACATATGAACTCAACCCAGTCCCCGTTGGCTATCGGGATCAAACCAGCTACTTTCGTGTTATAAGGCGGCAGCATAAACCACCATACCACTGTATTAAGCACTTGTAGCATTTACGTAACTTATGCATTTAGTCTTTCTGCAATTCATTGCCAAGCCAACTCCCTTGCTGTGTTTATGGCCATAGTATTACCTTTTTTTTTAACGATTACATCTCTGTATTTTTCATACAGCTCCATCAGCAACGTTTGTTCTGCGGCGGAAAGAAACACCGCTCTCGTTTTACAGGATTTCCGACTCATTCGGTTGATCTATCATTCATCCATTCATTTGGGCTTCTTAAATATCGCGGGTGTGCACACTAAGTGAGACTATGCAAGTCTGTCTTAATTAGTTAAAGCTGAACTGCGTTTGTGGAACGACATGAGGCTAAGTTTAGAAATGGAGCTAGGTTGAGTCTGTCTTTTTCAAGAAAGTCTGCCTTTCTTTAGCTACTTTCATGGAATACCCCCCTGGAGGGCCGCAGCCCTGTGTAGCTTAGTTCTTTCCCTGTTCCACCACAAATGATTCAGCTCAACAGCTATGTGGTAATTAGCACAAGAAGTTGCATCAGGTGTGTTAAATGGGGGGAAACCCAAAAATGTGCAGGGCTCCAGCCCTCCAGGACTGGAGTCTGACACCTATGCTATACAGTAAGAATGATACATGAACTTAAACCAGAAGGTTACCCGTTGGCTATGGGAATCAAACCAGGAACTTTTGCAGTGTAAGACGACAGCATAAACCACTGTACCACCGTGCCATTGTAATAGACACTTGTAACATTTACGTAACTTATGGATTTAGTCTGTCTGCAATTAAATTAAATTAAATAGCTAAAGTAAATCGTAAGTGGAAGTGCATCTGTCAACTCATTGAATGTTCAAAATATTATGAATCTTTATTTAGAAAAAAATACACATTGGTTGGCCTATTCATGAGCATACATCAGCAATTACACATGTTTAGGGGAATAGGGCATCATTAATATACCATTTAAGGTGGTATGTGCTAGAAATGGGTAAACCACTAACAGTGAGTCTGCCCGTGGGGTGGGGGCACCGCCGCGCCAGGCAGTGTCCCACATTGTCCCTCAGAAACATACCCCTTGTCCCCCCTTGGGCTTATTAGCAGGTGGTCACCCTACAGTACGTGCATCTCTGCCTGTGGACAGCACAACATACATATATATGTTGGTTGTGTAACTTATGGATTTAGTCTGTCTGCAATTCATTTCAAAGCCAACTCCCTGGCTTCATTTTTGGGCACAGTATTGCCTTTTTGAGCAATTATATCTTTGTATTCTTCATACAACTCCATCAGCAGCGTTTGTTCTTTGAGGTAAATAAACGCCGCTCTGGTTTTACACGCTTTCTGACTCATTTGATTGATCTATTGTTCATCCATTCATTTGGGCTTCTTAAATATCTCAGGTGTGCGCAGTGAGACTATGCAAGTCTGTCTTGTATGAGCCTTGATTAGTTAAAGCAGAACTGCGTTAGTGGAACGACATGAGGCTAAGTTTAGAGATAGTGCTAGTTTGAGTCTGACTTTTTTGGGAAAGTCTGGGTTTCTTTAGCTACTTTCATGGAATACGCCCCAGTGGCCTGTACTACAAGGTGGGGTTACTGGTTTATTGGGGTAACTTGTTGGATTTAAGGTACCACAGTTTAAACGGACTTCATATTCGATCACTTTCATTTTGCCCAGATTACCTTAAATCCTACAAGTTACACCGATAAGCCTGTAACCCCGCTTCGTAATACAGGCCCCTGGTCTTTCATCAAAATTATTTTGGTTTTAAATTCAAATGTTGGAGGAGGTAAGTTTGCCTTTTACATTTAATTAATATTTTAGTTAACTTTTGTAATTTCTCTGGTTATAATATCCAACAAATACATCATACAACAGGGATTAGTGCAAATGAGATAAACCGTCACCAGCCTTAATTTTCATATACTTTATGTTACCAGAATGTGTCTCAGGGTACAGATAAACCAGAGGCCAAGGGGATACAGCAGAAAGCCCGGGAAGAAAGAAGACACCTGAATGCAGCCATTCTCCCTGTTCTTCAGCCCTTCACCCCAAAATCTCCTGTAGACCCAGCCATGGAGGCTCTTTGGGAGGCCAAATGGATGGAGCCACTGAGGATCCATGGACACAGCATGGAAGAGCACCAGGAGATATACTGCCGTGTCATGGAACCAAGGCTGCTCTATCCGTCTGGCCGGGCTCTTGATTTGGGGTGTAGGGTAAAGCAGCACCTGTGGGTGGCAGTCTTTTACCCAAAACTAACTGAATTGGCTGGACTAAAAGAGGCAATTGGAATCAAAGAGACTTTTGTCAACCCGGGGCTGGAGGCCTAAATCCCCCCTTATCGAGATGGCGAGGAGCCCCCAGCCAAAGAGCCTGCAAGAAAAAGAGCAAGACATTAGGTCCTGGTCAATGTATATAGTGTATATGTGTAAATAAATATATGTATATGTTCAACTGTATGTAAAGTTTTGAGAATGAATATTGTCATGTCATCTGTATTAAAACTGTTTTCTTATTCCTATAGAATTTTCACCAGTAGCCTGTATCATGAAGCCGGTGTTGTGCAGGATTCTGCACCCCTGCCGTGAATCCCCTGCACCCCTGTCGGGAGCGTGCACAGCTCTTTACTTAGGTTTGAAGAGGGAAAAGATGTTGTTCCGTCCATCTAAATGCACAACAGAAATATTAAATTGCATTTCCACATTTGAAAGCCGTTTATCACAGTTTCACATCACGAAAGCTGCATTTAAGTCATATAATAATGTTCAACTATGCAATGACATGCAACCAATGAGCCCCGGATGAGAACATAGGTTATTTATTTATTTGTCATATCATTAGTTTACTAGTCTATGAACAAGGAAGTCCTTCGATTTATTAAGGAAGAAAATTACGCAATATGATTTCTTATAGACATTTAGTAATTTCTTTTTCTCCACAATGAAGAGAATGTTCTGGTACAATAATCTGAAATGATTAATTACAGAAGATGTTTTTCTTTATGATGACTTATCTGTGAGGAAATGCATTTCCATTCTTTCATTTGATTCTATTACCAAATGATGTTCGCAATCAATACTTTTAACCAACTACATAATGATTACTGAATTTCATAAATGTAATATCAGTGCAACACGCAGTAGGTGCATTTTATCCGAGCTTACTTGTATGAAATTTAAGGAACTTGCTCCATAATTGTGCTATTAGCACCTTTCAGGGTTCGCTTTGTTGATTGACCTTGGTCCACTCTGTGAATTTATAAAGAGCGATTTACAAGAAGATCAACTGATAGGAGGATGCTGGTGGGGGGGGGGGGGGGTGTACATCCTTATGCATAAGGGTGTGAACCCCTTTAACATACAGTATGGAGGCACTGAAGTTGAATCTATGAAGCTTGCTCAGGTAACAACTTTAGGTCCACTGTGTGCATTATCAAAAAAATTGTGATCAGCTGAGACTGCAGATGCAGGCGGGGTCCATTTTATGGCAGGCTACCTACCGGGAAATGCACCCCCTTTAAATTCTGGCCTTGTTGATGCTACGTAAATGAAACTTGCTCAGAAATCTTTTGCTCAGATAGTACCTTTTCACAGAGTACACTATGCAAAGCATTTTTTAATATAGTCACCTGACACAAAGATGCAGGGACAGTGCATTTTACGGCAGGGTACCTGCCTGGAAATGCATCCCCTTTGAATTCTGGCTCTTGTGGTGCTACATACTGTAAATGAAATTTTCTCAGAAAGTACATTTTGCTACACAGAGTGTACTGTTAAAAGCATTTTTGATATAGTTACCTCAGATAAAATTGCAAGTAGGGTGCCATTTACATTTTTACAGGGTACCTCCCGGGAAATGCACCCCCCTTGAATTCTGGCTATGCTGTTGCTACATAAATGAAACGCGTTTATATTGTACATTTTCTACACAGAGTGTACTGTCAAAAGCATGTCGTCATCTGAGACAAACATGCAGGGGTGTTGCATTTTATGTTAGGGTACCATCCAGGAGCTGCACCCCCTTTGAATTCTGGCCCTGTTGGTGCTATGTAATTGAAACTTGTTCACATAGTACCTTTTCCTACACAGAGTTTACTATCCAATGCAGTTTTGATATAGTTACCTGATACAAAGATGCAAGGGGGTGCATTTTACGGCAGGGTACCTGCTGGCAAATGTGCTTCTTTTGATTCCTGGCCCTGTTGCTGCTACATAAATGAAACTTCCTTGTATAGTACACTTTGCTACATAGAGTGCACTATCAAAAGCATTTTTTGATATAGTCACCTGAGACAAAGTTGGGGGGGTACCATTTACGACAGGGTACCTCCCGGGAAATGCACCCGCTTTGAATTCTGGCTTTGTTGTTGCTACACAAATGAAACATGTTTAGATTGTACCTTTTCTACACAGAGTGTACAGTCAAAATCATGTCGTCACCTGAGACAAACATGCAGGGGTGTTGCATTTTACATTAGCGTACCTGCCTGGAAATGCACCCCTTTGAATTCTAGCCCTGTTGGTGCTACCTAAATTGATCTTGCTCAGATATATATTTTGTATATTTTGCTACACAGAGTGTATTATCTAAAGCATTTTTGGTATAGTTACCTGAGACAAAGATGCAGGGAGGTGCATTTTACGGCAAGGTACTTCCTGCCAGGAAATGCACACCCTTTCAATTCAACTAGAAAATAGTAATAATTATTTAGATTCCCCTGAACCACTGGCTTAGCGGTATTTTATGTTGTGACCTACAGTTAGATAGATACAGAGGGCTGTTTTATGTCAAGATTACTTTTTCAATTTATGTAAATGTTAACTGCTAAACTTGACTTGTATGTTTTGGTCCCAAGGTGTGCTATATGTGTCCAGCATGCATAGTAGGGTGGGGTGAAAAAATCAAAATTTCCAATAGTGTTGAAAAGTTGTCACTGGATCTCATTATTAAACGTGCAAAATATCTTTGAAATAGGTTAATATTTTCAGGTTCCGCAACGCAATCGAAGTTTTCACCTGTCACATCAATGCGCAGAACCATGCTACGTACCATCCATATCATAACACAATGTAAAATTGTTCCAATTTAATACAAGAACCTAACAATCGGTCAGTGACAATGAGTAAGTGGGAAACGACTCATTCAGAAATGTGGCGCTCAGGAGCATGTTTACACTGACATACTGGCAATATACACTATCCATTATCTATACCGCAGGAGCACGCTTACACTGACATACTGGCAATATACACTATCCATTATCTATACCGCTTTATCCATCTGGGTCTTACCAAAAATATTGGGACACCCTTCCAAATCATTGAATTCAGGTGTCCCAATATTTTTGGTAGTATAGTGTATCTAACCATTTTGACTGTCATGCTTAATACTTTTCATTTTGGTGGCACTGAGGAACAATTTTACATTGCATTATGATATGGATGATACGTAGTGTGGATCTGCGCATTGATGTGACAGGTGATTAATCGTAATGCACGTAGAGCCGCAGAGCGATGTAATGCACTGTGTACTGGGCTGATACCCAGTAAAAATCTGCGTTACCTGAACGTTGGTATTTTGTAATGATTATCATGTTGTGAAAGTGCACGAACACAGTCTCTATGGGAGAGCAGCCAGAAGCCATTCCTTAAGAAGATAGACATAAAAACATGTATAGCATTTCTTACAAAGCATGCGATAGACCCATGGAAGAAGATTTTATGGTCAGATGAGAACAAGATAAAACATATTTGCCAGACTTCAAAGAGGTATGTGTGGTGCAAAACGAACACTGACCATGCCTCAAGAAACACCATACCTACAGTGAAATATGGTGGTGGCAGCATCATGCTATGGGGAATCTTGTGAGAGTTGAACAATGGTTGGGGACAAATACCACACAATATTTCAGAAGAACTTGCTCCAGTTTGCTATGAAGCTATGGCTCAGGAGAAGATTCATCTTTCAACATGACAATGACCCTAAGCATAAGGCTAAAGCAACACTGGAATGGCTCAAAAGCAGAAAGGTGAATGTTCTGGAATGGCCAAGTCAAAGCCTGATCTTAACCCTATTGAGAATCTGTGACACTATTTCAAAGCTGCAGTTACGAGGTGCTGTCCAACCGACTTATAGGATCTCTATAAATAAATCCTGTATAAACCCTAAGCACAAAAGAATTAAGGCTGTTATTGCAGCAAAAGGGTTCTCACCATAATATTACTGTGCAGGGGTTCAATACTCATGCAAACACTAAATTCTGAGTTTTTCTTTTTCATTTAACTATCTACAGAAAATTGTGTATTTTGACTTTGTAAATGTATTGTTTCACAGGGCACCCGCAGTCATGGAAAACCTGGAAAAGTTTTGGAATTTTGAAATTATTTTTCCAGGCCCTGAATATGTTTTGGAATTCTTGGAGAGGAAAAGTTATGCAAAAGTTTTGGAAACTAGCCTTGTTCATTTTTTCCCCTGCATCGTTTCCCGTTTTTGACTCCGTTTGCCTCTACCAATCATAAGGTACATATAATTTTAATATTGGGAATAATTTTCTTAATAATTGGATGCTATTTCCACATTGGCGAAAGTTATCCACTGTCTGTGTTTATTTGGTAAGCAGATTGGCTATTATCATACCGAAAATTGTAGTATTATTGCCGTGCCGTATGCGGGACGCGGAGCAGAGACAGAGGAGCTGCAGTCAGGAAATCGGAGAACACGGGGTTTAATTTAAAAATAAAAAAACCTGAAGGCAAGAAAACACGCAGTGACATTACAATTACCGGACTGGGCAAACAAACTGAAACGCGGATTAAATACAGAGGACTAATGACAACAACCAGAAACAGCTGATCACATGGGGATTCCACACGAGGTTAACGAGGGGGCGTGGCACACGGAAGGAGTGGACGATCGGGGCAGGACAATTACTATCTGAAATTGCATGATCATCAAATCAAAGCAAACGTGAGTTTTCTTGTGGTACTGGAAAAGTTTTGGAAAAGTCATGGAAATGTATTCTGCCAGAACTGGGGGAACCCTGGTTTCAGCATATGAGTTCACAATAAAAATACTGAATGAACAAATATGTGTATAAATCTTTTGTCATGCAAAAAATTATAATGACTTTCAAGGGGGTTGAATACTTTTGTAACTCACTGTATGTCTGTCTGTGTATATGTGAATGTGTTTCTGTGCATGTGTCTTATCTTATGCATTAATTTTAATGAGCTTTGAAGTACGTTGGCTTCCATACAGTATGTGTCCTGTCAGCCCTGGACCAAGTCAGGGTCAGAGTGGGCCAAAACAGGGCCTGGCCCAGCCTGGAGTGATACAGAAGTGGGCCTGACCCTGGTGGATTGACCCTCCACAGGGCTGGGGGGGGGCATGCCTGATGACTCTCCCTGACATACATATCTCCATGCACATTATTAACACTCCGGCAGCAGATGGAATTCACAGTGTGGCTCTTCAGCACGACTTAATGGATAACTTCCCTAAGTGAAAACGCTGCTTATTCATTATCTGGGGACCTTCTGCTCCATGAGGTGACCTCCAGTGCTCATCTGACAAGGTTTCCTTCCATCCTGTTCACAGCTACATTTCTACAGAAGTGGCTGCATTCCCTTCAGCGGTATCCACTTGCCACACAGTCATGTTCATGTGTCATGCACAAATGGAATTGTGGGTAATTGGGTTTATTGTAATTAATTACAAGCAGCTGAGTATGTCAATCACTGTTCTAATATGTTGAGCTACATGCTTGCGGACAGGTTTTCCTCATGCCATATGATGATGTGGCACTGCATGTGGTTGGCTGGGAAGAGCAGGAGGAGAGTACAAAAAGCAGATCAATCCAGGTAGAAACAAAATGAAGTGTAGAGGCTGTCCTCTCACTTACTGTAGAGCACACTCCACACCCTCCACCAAAGCCCTCTGTTACTCACATAACCCCATGGGCTCTGAATATGGCCCCACCAAATGCCTCTGTGTAGTTTGTAATACACATAATAATATACATTTGTCCCCTTATATAGAATCAGAGTGTTTCATTCTGGTTCAGTTTACTTGTTGCAGCAACTTCTTAGGGAAAGAGCCCTCTACTGCCAACAGACTCCTGCAGATCCTGTGGGTAAATATGGAGATACATAGGTACATATCTGAGGCAGTGCAAACACATACTTTAGGGGAACCTCAGTGAGTTATTGTTAATGGTAGGCCGCTGGTTTGAATCAGTGTGATCTGAGGGGTCTTGACAGTTTTCATATCACTGTAAAGGTGTTTACCTGACATCACTCCGTCACCATAAACTATGCTGAGCAAAGACAGGAAGCTCGTAACCTGGGTTTATTTTCATAACCTTCCCTGGTAGCTCATTCTGCGGCATTCAAACAGCCATAGAACACAGAGGCACAGAAAAAACTGCTTTCCTATATTAAAATGACCCTGCCCTCACCCTGAATATATATACACACTCCCCTGGCTAAAACATGAGGGAAATCTTTGCCCAATAACATTTCACTATTTGTTTTCTTTTTCCTGAACCTTAATGGATGTGTTTTTACGGTTGATTTTACAGGCAATTTTGTGTTTTTTTGGTTTATAACATGCACAGAATCTCCTTGATGATGAGTTATTCTTAATTTTACTGCTTTATTCCTTGAGTATTCCTTTACTCATTTGATTTCCTTGAGTGACTTCTTAGTGTCTCAGTTTTTAAATGTAAAAAGTACTGTGCATATTTATTTAGGCACTAAAAAAGACACCCGCTCAATTCAAGAAAGAAGGAAAATTTCAGTGACATTTCTGTTTATAATGATTTTTTTTCATTATAGCGCAAGCTGCCCCGGTGCATGGGATGGCAACATTGAGACTACGTACAGTACAAGCCTTTAAATGTTACCTGCTGCTAAAAACTTCCAGAATCATGCCAGGGGCCTCAAGATCAGCTGGAGTGCCCATTCCACAGAGTTTGTGTCTAGACTAGTTTGTTGCCATGGTAAACGGCTTTTTAGCTGGGGCACATTCTCATTCATCATTCTAAAAACAAAATGCCACAGGGGATCTTGAGTAACCCACTAGATTTATTATCCCATCAGATCCAATGTGCCACACTGCCAGCGCTGGGCTGGTGTGGTTTGATTTAGCTTGTGAAAGGGCAGTTGATGAATCCTGAGCTTTTCTTGGGATTTCAAACCAACCTAAAAATGTCATTTGAGGACAAAAATATTGGGGAATTCAAGGCAAGAGAAAATTTCGGAAGCTTTAGAAAGGGATAATGCAGCAAACTGACAGCTGCTAGCCATGTACAGAAAGAGCTCAGTGCAAACTGGAATAACGATTATGAAGGATGATAATGGGGGGATCTCCCACAAGCATCTGAGGGACCCATTGCCCTGTGACCTATAGGGTTTCCTTGTGAATAAAGGATGCAGGAGGTCAAAGTCAAGTCAAAAAAATGATATATCTTCAGCTTCAGATATATGATGCAAGGAGGTAAAATATTGATCTCATTGGTCAAATGAAAAGTAATAAATAGAATATAAATATTGAGGCATATAAATATCATATAAACTTCACATTTTAAGACATGGACATTATCACATACAGAATTACAGTTATCCACCTGATTGGTGGAGAAGGATTGTGCAAATGTGGCATGATGAGCAGAAATGTGAAATAAATAGATTTTAGTTACAAAGGTCTGAGTCTAGATTTATTAGTTTTTTCTGCAGTATTAATAATCATCACTTTATTAATCCCCCTGGGGAAATTGTCTTTTATGCCTCCCTTATCTTGCCCTTTGTAGGTAAAGGGCAGCCACCCATGGCAGTGCCCAGGAAGCTGGGGGTTAAGGGCCTTGCTCAAGGACCTGCAGATATGCTGAGGCTGGGTTTGAACCAGTGACCTTGTGATTACAAGCACACAGGCTTAGCCCACTGAGCCACATGCTGCCCCCTAAAATTAGGCTGGGAGGAGCCAGAATGTTCAGCAGAAATAACCTGCTGTTCATACTGTGCGTTAAAATGTTTCCTCCTTTCATCAAGTTGCCAAGTTTCAGGAAATTAAATTTGAAAAACATTATGAAAATACAAAGACAAAGAGGGTATAAATGTAGGCGTTCACAGGGAGCTCACTATTAGCGACAACGAAAACACTCACGTTATTAAATTAGCATTTGGTGTCAGAATGCGTTGAATCACAACTGTTGCTTTCGAATAGCTCAAGCAGGCCTGCAAAGAAGAAAGATGTTGGCTCCGCAACCGCTAATTTGATCACAAGTATAAAAAATAAAATTGGTCTCTTTGTTGGAAATTCACATTTAATGGAGGTTTCACAAATCAGAAAATAAAAGAAACATGGGAACAGTAAATATTTATCATTGCATCATAAAATTATACCCCTCATTTCCATATCAGCCATTGGCCAAATAAACAAGCATGCAAAATATTACGGATACAACAATAATTGTACCCTGATATAAACAAGTTTTTGAGTTTGAGGACATACGCTAGCAGGACAGGTGAAATATAAATAACGTTCTCAACTGTGGTGATAATAACTTAACAAAGCTTTGATTTAGCAGCCTCTCGATTTCCGCCGTATTCCTTGAGTAAACCATATGGGGCTATTTCTGTTTATGCCCACAGCTAAATCAAGGTGGAGGGTACATTTTTGTAATGTCGTAAAGCAGCGACATTGCATTCATTTTTGGCCAACTCCCATCTCTTCTAAAGGTAAAGCTATGACAGTCAGGCAGACAGATAGATGACTGTATTTTCCTTCTTTCGCTGATGACAGATGAGCTACAATCTCAAGGATTTATGTCGGTGTTCATTAGTCAGCACTGTGTCCTGTGAAGTTTTCCTCACATAACAATTAAGGAAGCAGAGGGACCACCGATTTCAGGAGCTGCTCTGGCTGAGTGCCTCTGCTCCAAATCCCCTGCCGGGAGGTTTTTAGCTGGATAAGGCTTTTCGGGAATCCACTGTAAGCTTCTTTGGCTTTCTCTCATTTTGATAGCACTTTGTCTAGATGTCTTAAGATAGTTTCCCAGAACTTGGTGTCTTGATATAAAAAATATGTTCTTTCTCATTTTGGCTGTGGTTATATTCATTTACTGCATGATAATCACTGTTATGCATTTTACTGCATCATGGTTAAGGATTTTCTCCTTTGGATATGGATTTGAATACAGTACGATACGATATGATATGAATTTAAACTGTGTCCTTTGCCACCTCCAGCCAAACAGACCTGTAAAAGATGGATGGGTCTAATTTAGGCTGGGATTTCATCACTCTGGCCCCTACAGTCTTGTCCTTGTCACCTTCTGTTGACTGTCATCCAGAGGTACATTTTCCCGTTTTGAGGTCTTATTACTTTGGCCTTGAATAACTAAATAATCCACATCAAGCATATAATTTATTTTTAGCAAATCATAATTAAGTAGTCTTTGGTTTCTGATGTGCTCCCCGCAAAACTAGAATCCATGTAGTGTTAAATTTAAATATCAAAATCTACAACCTCAGAAAAATGCAACCTACATGTCCAGACACAAACATGGTGTTCTTTTTTAGTTTTTAAGAAGTGAATTTTTTGAGGTGGGCAGGGTCTGTGCCTAACATCAGTAGTGTGACACTTGTGCAAAGAACAAAATGCCAGAAGATGCTTAGCAGTCTGAACATGCCCTTTGAAGGAACTTTAGTCCAAAACCAGGAGGTCCCTCCAGATTGGGATTCAAGGTTTATTTCCAAAGAATGCACATTCATACCAGTGCTTATCATCAGATTTTCAGTAGTCCTGTTGGGATATAAGGTATTAGTTATAAGTACAGTGAGGAATTTAATTACTGTATGTGTGTGACATATATAAATTGCTCCCCGTTACTGCTGACCTTTTATTTTAAATGACTCTGGAGAAGTATTTTACCTGTATCTCAGACCTGTGATCAGCCCAACCATACACAGTGGATTGTACATGTATTCTTGAGACTTCATCAGCACCATCAGACACTGTTGATTTTACCTGTATCGTTGACACTCCATCAACTCTGTCAGACACTATGGGTTTTACCTGTCCCTCTGACATAACAACAGTACCATCAGAAACTGTGGATTTAACCTGTATCTTTGACACTTCATCAGCACCATCAGGCACTGTGGATTTTACCTGTATCCCTGACACTACATCAGCATCATCAGGCACTGTGGATTTTACCTGTATCCCTGACAATTCAGCTGCAGCATACAGTGCAATGAGACTGTAGCCAGTAGAGGAGTTGGAACAGGAGAGGAAGAAGTGGAGCTGAAATGTGCAAAGGGAGCTGAAAGGCGCTCCTGTAGCCTCTCCATCTTTCTAGAATGACTTACTTTCTGCTGAATGATGAAGTGGAGCAGTCAGCTGTCTCTGGGACATGCAGAGGAAGAGAGCTGGGAATCTGTCAGATGCCCAAATTGGAGGGGCGGTTAAGGAATCAGCAGATGGAGCAGAGGAGGAGGAGGATTCAAAATATTATCACCTTCATTGTGAATCTTGGAACATTACAGGTTTTTATCATTTTTCACACCAGTTCAATACATTCAGAAATCCCTTAACGCCATCATTCCAGCAACACAAGAGAGCACGTGTGAGCTTAATGAACATATAGTTTACCCAGAATCAATGACACCAACTTCCACCCAGCTCTGCACCTCAGGCTATAATGTCAAGTTGGGGTGAGTAACTACTAAAAGCTAGTGCCCCTGTAAGCTAAACTAAACATGTGAGCTTTTAGTTGAGGATGACAGACTGAGAGCAGACTCTGCATTAAGTGTATGGTAGGGACTGTTGGAGTCTCCTTGCTTTCTGCATGATTCATTTGCTTTGCACATGCACATTATCCGGGGTGATTTACACAGCTTATACTGCTCACCCTTCTTTCAGCCTATTCATAATGGAGATTATATATAATGAAGATTTGGATTAAGTGCTTTTGGTGAAGTACCAGGCCAGGCTCTCCGCTGTCCACCGTCTGATGTCACTCTTGTGAACCCCCTGCTCTCTCTACACCCCCCCCCCCCTTTTAATTTCCTGTCAGTTTCATGCTGGTACATAAACGGCCACAGGAGCTTAGTTCTCAGCCACGCGTGGAGGTTCCAGATCTGCCTGGTGAAGAAAAGGGTTTTTTTTGTGTTCTCTTCTGAATGTGACCAAGGACAGGGATGGAGCGTCTGTACCATTCTCAGGTGGAGACGGTCACGTGAATGACTGCGGATGGTACTTGTGGTGGTGACCCTCACATGGGGCACAGGGAGGTATACACTTCAAGGGCACAGATGTTAAACACATAGGAGAAGCAGCAGAGCCAGACAACGCTAAAGAGCACTGGGTCACATGACACTATCGATTGCAATAAAAAAACAAAAATCAATCGCACACACCCCTTTGCTCAGATTCCCAGTCATGCTCAAACTTTCCAGTAAGCCATTCGGGATTTATTAATTTTACACTATTAATGCCTGAAAAATAGCCTGGAAGCCACAGCCAGGACTGAGTTCTCCCCAAGACTGTCCACTATATCTTCATGGTGGTCCTGAGTGTCAATGGTGCATAAGAGGGTGAAATGTGATCCTGCCTGCTGGCAGTCCAGCGGGAGCCGGGGTCTGTGGCCCTCTCTGTCCCCTTCTGGGCCTGTCCCCATTCTGTTTCAGGTTCATGTTTCAGTAAGGGGCTTTGGGGGGTAATTGCTTATCATTCAGCATGATCAGGGAGTAGTGGCTGTGCGTAGCCATATCGACAAACACTGAAAGTTTCCTCTATTACAGCTCCATTTAATTTATCAGTTTATTTGTTTAAGCACTTCAGGCTGAAATTCAGCAGCATCATCTTGGTATGTGCACCTATGACCTTGATATAGACCATCCACAGATCTGTCTGGATATTTGCCATTCAATTTAAATCATATTTATTATAGTAAAACAGTCAGGCCCTCACGGGAATTTAACCAACACCCCACAGGATATAATTCTGTCCTGATGTTAGTGCTTTCTGTGGGTATATGTGTTTGTGTGTGTGTGCATATGTATGTGTGTGTGTGTGTGTGTGTGTCTGTGTGTGTATGTGTACACCCATAGCATCCTGTTCTTGGCGTTTAGTCGCATGGTGAATTGATAGGACTCAGTTCCAGTGTAAGGCATCCCAGTCGATGAAATACAGACATAATATTCTGATCCAACATATTGATTCCAGAATGAGTTAATGTCATAGAGGAAAAGTTCCCACAACAACAGTGTATTGATCCAGTCCAGAGGAATAGGAGGACAAAGACAGTGTTTTCTGTATGGGCTTATACAGCTCCTCCCACACACCTGAGAGAGGAGGTGGGGAGGGCACATAGAGGCCCTGAATGAACACCACAGGGGACTTAATTCGGGTTCATCTGCCAGGACTGTCATGTGACAAGTCGGCTGGCGTTGCATGTGGGACACACTAGCAGAAGTTCCGGGGGTGGTAAAATCTCAGTGTGGTCTGTTCCAGAGTCAGTTGAGATAATGTCACACGCAGCACATATTCCAAAGACCTACACAGTGTGTGCGTGTGTTTGTGTTGGGGGAGTGCAGGTGGTGGAGGGAGTGTCAGTGTCATTGTGTATTGAGGTTATTTTGTACTGGTTTCCTGCTGTGTGAAGAGTGTAATATGAATGTAATTTGGAAGTTATATCACCAGAGATAGTGAGGGAGAGTGTGAAGGAGAAAGTGAGAAGGCAAAGGAAAGAGTGAAAGGGGCACGCACAGTTTCAATTAATAACCGATTGATAGATGAATGAGCAATCAGCCCCCTCTGATCTTATTTCTCCAACTGTGCAAACTATTCATTTCGTTATTGTGCTGTATTACATTAACATGTTGTGCAAAGAGCCCATGAAGTCCCAAAAGACTGAGGAAGTGAGAATAACAAAATAGGAAAAATCAGTGCTTTACACTGGTCAAACGGTAAGATGGTTGGATGCATGGATGGATGCATGGGTGGATGGATGGATAAAATAGAAGAGATTCATCACTTGTTCTGTTTTTAGTAAAAGGTAGTCTGACAAACCTGAACAACGTTGAGAAACCATCAATAAAAATATCTGTCTGTGCCTGTTCACTACCCAAAATATGTGTATAAAATAAAAAACATGTACTGTATGGCAACGTCATATGCAAGCGCATATCTCCCTCTGAGCCTTTTTTCTCTCCCACAGACAGACAGCTCTTTCTGATCTTTTCTTAAGCGACTTGTTTCATTAAAACCAGCATCATGTGGTGCCGCAGAGAAGGCCTCGGGACATGAATCTTCCCAGAAGCTGATCGCCCCAGGGGCTGCTTACCTCCTCCCGCTCTGCGCTCCTCCACCTTCTTTGTTCATCGCCATGGTGCTCGGCGCATCCGTATCGGCTCATCAAGCCACGAGATGGTAACACGCATTACAGCACCTTTGTGAATCACAGCTGAAGGAGCGGAAAGGGAAGGACCCGTTGAAGTGGGCTGAGGTTATGCTCCTCAGCTCTTCTCAGCTCTCTCTCCTGCATGTGCGGGGGTCCTCTCGATACTGAGAACCAGCACAGACAAGCTGAGCCAGAGCTTCTTTCTCTGGGTGATTTAGGTTCTTAATAAGGACAGTGTCTAGGACCCCATGGATCAATGTTCGAACAACCTGCCCAACATACGCATGTACAGTTTACATTCTACAGACTCTTTGCACTCCCAGCTGTCATGTTACTGCTAGTTGCACACTATGGATATTTATGATTATTGTTTAATGTTTATCGTCATCATGTTTGTTTAATGCATATAATAATGTTTATGTTTTGTCTTTTTATACTTATGTGCCTATATATATGCTTTGTGTTTGACACCCTTAGAGCTAGGCAACCATGTATTTCACTGCACATTGTACTGTGTATGTGACACATATAACTATGATTGGTTGGTTGGTTAGTTGGTTGGTTGGTTGGTTGGTTGGTTGGTTGGTTGGCTGATTGATTGACTGGTTGATAGATTGAGTGTTTGGTTGGTTAATTGATTGACTGATTGGTTACTTGATTGAATGACTGATAGATTGGTTGGTTGGCATCCAACCAGCTGTCACTCTAGCTTGTGGGACTCTCTCCTGGTCCTGGCTGATGAATTCCTACATACCTGCCTCACCCCCTGCTGGGGGCTGAGTGCCGCACTCAGCATCATATCGCTATATTCAGAATGTCACATGGGGGACAGTCTGTACATGCAGAAGCAGCCTGCGAGGGCCTGTGGACGGCCCATGGTGACCAGCCGTGGGTGAAGCTGCAGCATTGCAATGCTGTCTTCCTGTCCATTAGCGAGCTGTTGTCCTCCTGCTCTTAGGCAGGATTATCAGACGGGCTGAGTAGCGTGTGAGCTAATGGAATGGAATGGAAGTGTGTGTGCAGATGTGTGTGTATGTGTGGATGAGGATAGATAATGTGCGATGACTTCACTCCCCAGTCTGAGATGAATACACACCTCACTTAAATAGCAGCCTGAAGGACTTTCACTCTCTCTCAGACCAGAAATGTCCACTGTTCTCCTAGACGTGTCCACTACTGCAGAAAAAAATAACTAAATATATCCCTTAAATAAGCAAAAAGCCTCTCCACCCAACCCCAAGGCCGCCAGAGGGGTCAGGCCACATTTCAAGACACGCGTCATCAGTGGATGCATTCAGGCCTGGGATCCGCAATTTGTAGCAGACCCTATGGGCGTGCAAGCATTCTGCCTCTATGTAAATATTTGCTGACTATCATCTTCCGCATAAATGCAACAAAAGGTTGCATGAAGTAGGTGTGCAATAAGTCACAAGGGTCCATGTGTCATGACCTGAGCGTCCAGTCCTCGTGTGTGCCACGCCCCCTCATTACCCACACGTACTACCCCGATTGTGATCACCTGTTTCCTGTTATTTCGACTTGTCTTGTGTATTTTGTCCGTGTCTGAGTCCGTTTTCCCCAGATCCATCATTGATGTTTTGTTGCCCTCTGCCCTGTATTACAATAATTGTGTGTTCACAATAAACCCGTGAATTTTGGATCCTCATCTGCCTGCCTCGTCCTTACCTGCTTCCTGCCTGCTCGTCGGACAGTGGTCATTACAAAATAACGGATCTTGCTGACAACTCACCTTCGTGAGCCGAGGAACGATGTCTCGGTTTACTCCGGGAGGTGATTTTCTGGTTAAATCAGCCCAAGGTCCAGGAAGACCCTGTGGCACTGGATTTGGCCAGCCGGTGTGGCGACCTCCTGAGTAGGATGAAAACCTCCGATTGCTTTTGCAGTGCGTAACTGAGAGGAGGCTTCAGCCGGTCACGCTGTGCACTGCTGAGGCTGTAAACACGCCGTCTGTTCTCCCAGAAATGGCGCAACCTCCGCCGACAACCACGAGCCTGAGGAAGAAGAGGAGGAAGCAAAAGGAGAAGCCAGAGGAAGCACCGATAATCTTCCTGGGAGCCGCCTCTCTCTCCCCAGCTTCTCTCCCTGCCAGTGATAGGGGGGAATCCCTGATCACCTTGAACATCACCGCCGCAGCGACCCTGCAAGTATTTAAAGCCCACATCGCCGTCGCAGAGCTACCGCCTCTAGCAGCGTGCCACTACAGGGAGGCACGGCCGTGTGGGATGCTGTCCCGCGGGTTGTGAGGACTCATAAAGGGGTAATACCCATTCTTATGGCGCCAACCCTGGCTGCTATCATAGATGTCCCTGTCCTACCTGTCCTGCCTGATCTGCCTGTCCCACCTGATCTGCCTGTCCTGCCGGTGCCTGACGTGCCTGTACTGCCTGTCTCTCCGGCGCCTAACGTGCCTGTCCTGCTTGTCCCGCCGGCGCCTGATATGCCTGTCTTGCCTGTCTCGCCGGCACCTGACATGCCTGCTCTGCCAGTCCCACCAGTCCTGCCTGTCCCGGCAGTTCCTGCGCCACCCAGCAAGGCTCCTGCTGCCACACCGCACCCTGCTGGTCCCGAGTCGGCGGTTCCTACACTGCCGCCCGAACTCCCTGCTGCGGCTCCGGCCGCGCCCGAGGTCCCGGCGCCTGCTGTGCCTGCAGATCCACCCGCATTCGAAGGCCCCGCCTCCTGCTTCGCCCGAGGCCCCTGCTGCGTCGCCACCCTCTGAGGTTCTTGCTGCGTCGCCGCCCTCTGAGGATCTTCCTTGTTGCCGCCCTCCAAGGTTCCTGCTGCGTCGCCGTCTGCTGTGCTGCCCAAGGTCCTGCCTCCGGCTGCTGCGCGGTCCGAGCTTCTGCCTCCAGCTCCGCCTGCAGCTGCTTTGCCCGAGGCCCCGGCTCCCCCTGCAGCTTTTTCACCCGAGGTCTCGGCTCCGCCTGCAGCTGCTCCAGCTCCTGCTCTGGCTCCGCCTGCAGCTGCTCCGGCTCCGCTCGCGCCTGATGCCCCAGCCCGATCCCGGTCAGAACCTCGCCTATCGGTGTCCTGGAAAGGGAGAGGACATAGGAGCAGGGGTCAGGTCCCGTCTGCCCTGCCCCCTGGCTCACCTGTGGTCCCCCAGGCTCCTGCTCGGCTGTCACCTGCGGGTCCCCCACCGTCGCCTCCTCGGCTGCCTACGGTCCTGCCTCCAACACCTCGTCGGCCACCTGCGGATTCCCCCGCTCTGTTTCATCGTTTGCCTGCAGGTCCCTTTGCTGCGGCACGTCGGTGGACGGCGCCTCCGCCTGCTAGAGCTGCGCCATCGCCTGCTGCAGCTTCCCCTCCCTCCTTGCCTTCGCCGCGGTCCCCTTCTGCTCACTCCTCGCCTTCCCTGGTGCCCTCTTCGTCTTCCTCCTTAACCTCTCCGTTGGTCTCTCTAGGGGCGCTTTTCCACCGCACAAAGTACGGTACTTTCGGTACTTTTGCTTTTCCATTGACTTCCGGTCGAGTACCAGTACTGAAAGTTCCAGTACCAAAAGTGCCAAACCAGTGCCTTCTTTGGTACTTTGGGGTGGGACTTGCAAAAGTATTTGTCGATTAGTTATGCAAATAGCCTGCCGCTGAAACACAAAATGCAACCGCCATCTTTTGAAACACACAGCAAACAGCGAGAACACGCAGCAAACAAAAATATAAAAAAGTAAAATGGAAGGATGGACAAACAAGGAAACACAAACATTAATCGCCATAGGGTCGGATGAACAGATCCAGCGGGATTTGGATGGCACGACTCAATAAAAAAGTTTTTGCCATTCCGGGAAATTCAGTTTACCTATGGTTCCCCTGTTGCGCACTGATTTGTACACGATTTCACTGTTGTTTTCATGTCTTTTTACGAAGCTCTTGAGGTAAACAAGCCATATACACTCACCTAAAGGATTATTAGGAACACCTGTTCAATTTCTCATTAATTCAATTATCTAACCAACCAATCACATGGCAGTTGCTTCAATGCATTTAGGGGTGTGGTCCTGGTCAAGACAATCTCCTGAACTCCAAACTGAATGTCAGAATGGGAAAGAAAGGTGATTTAAGCAATTTTGAGCGTGGCATGGTTGTTGGTGCCAGACGGGCCGGTCTGAGTATTTCACAATCTGCTCAGTTACTGGGATTTTCACGCACAACCATTTCTAGGGTTTACAAAGAATGGTGTGCAAAGGGAAAAACATCCAGTATGCGGCAGTCCTGTGGGCGAAAATGCCTTGTTGATGCTAGAGGTCAGAGGAGAATGGGCCGACTGATTCAAGCTGATAGAAGAGCAACTTTGACTGAAATAACCACTCGTTACAACCGAGGTATGCAGCAAAGCATTTGTGAAGCCACAACACGCACAACCTTGAGGCGGATGGGCTACAACAGCAGAAGACCCCACCGGGTACCACTCATCTCCACTACAAATAGGAAAAAGAGGCTACAATTTGCACGAGCTCACCAAAATTGGACAGTTGAAGACTGGAAAAATGTTGCCTGGTCTGATGAGTCTCGATTTCTGTTGAGACATTCAAATGGTAGAGTCAGAATTTGGCGTAAACAGAATGAGAACATGAATCCATCATGCCTTGTTACCACTGTGCAGGCTGGTGGTGGTGGTGGTGTAATGGTGTGGGGGATGTTTTCTTGGCACACTTTAGGCCCCTTAGTGCCAATTGGGCATCGTTTAAATGCCATGGCCTACCTGAGCATTGTTTCTGACCATGTCCATCCCTTTATGACCACCATGTACCCATCCTCTGATGGCTACTTCCAGCAGGATAATGCACCATGTCACAAAGCTCGAATCATTTCAAATTGGTTTCTTGAACATGACAATGAGTTCACTGTACTACAATGGCCCCCACAGTCACCAGATCTCAACCCAATAGAGCATCTTTGGGATGTGGTGGAACGGGAGCTTCGTGCCCTGGATGTGCATCCCACAAATCTCCATCAACTGCAAGATGCTCTCCTATCAATATGGGCCAACATTTCTAAAGAATGCTTTCAGCACCTTGTTGAATCAATGCCACGTAGAATTAAGGCAGTTCTGAAGGCGAAAGGGGGTCAAACACCATATTAGCATGGTGTTCCTAATAATCCTTTAGGTGAGTGTATTTTAAAACATGATATGCCTTTTCGATGTTTTTTGTTTTTACAGATAATAAATGAAATTATTTAATTCGCTGCATAGAGATATTTCTTGATGAAAATGGTATAGTATTGTTTATAAGACTATATTATGCGTGATAATCTACTGTATTCACATGTAATAATGTACCTGAGTGATTTTCAGACATCTCACATACATCTTTGCCTAAATATTAGGAGAAACATTAATTCCTGACATCCAGGATATTTGGTTCCCCCTGTTAAAACAGGTATACAGCAACTCTGGGCCTCGGTACTAATTTCAATACTGTATTCACATGTAATAAAACTGAATTGCCCGGAACACCGTAATACCAAGCCGCTTGGAAGAAATGGGGCACACGTTAAACACCAAACAATGCCGCTTGAAAATCAAAAAACATAATTAATTTGTTTGCTTTCAAAAGACTGAATTAGCAGTAAGCTAAAGTAAGTGTACCTACATAAACGTAAATGATGGCAGCATTCATGCAATTTGGATATTACTGAAGCTGACATGTCATAACAATAAACCACATTTTCCAGCCTAAACTGTTAGTTTTAATTTTGGGCGTTTTTTTTGTTTTTTTTTTTTTAATTATGATTTAAGCTGTGCTTTGTGACGATGTCAGTCAGGGGCGGTCACTGATGATGTCATTTGGCACCGGTACCATTTTTTACACCAGTGGAAAACCGACACGAAAGAAGTACCATACTTTCGGCACTTTATGGAAGTACCGAAAGTACGGTACCTGGTGCGGTGGAAAAACGCCCTATGCTATCATGCTATCATGGCTGCACACAGTTCAGTTTAAAGGCAGATTAAAAATCTTTTGAGTAAGACATAAAAGCTGTCTTTTATTCGCAGAATACAGTATGATTCCAAATCCCCAAATTCCATTTCTTATTTACACGTGTTTTGGTCAGGACAGTGGTTCAGGCACCCTCAAACAGACATCGTGATGCCATTTAACCAGAATTAAAAGATGCAAGTATCGATCTGAGAAGGGGAACAGCTGTTGTGCCTGTGTGTATTATTATCTGCATGGGTAGGTGTAACGGTGAGTTACTGGGAACGACTGCATCAGCTACGCAGTTATTTAATAATGAAAAGCAGCTCCGATTTGCAGGAGCGTGGTGCTGGCGTGCCTCCCCACTTAATTACAGGAATCTGCTTAATGGCTGCCTTTTGGGAATGCCGCCTGAGGGTGAGGTAAATTGACACCCTTCTGTGTACTCCCCGCAGTGTGCACTCCCTGAGTTATGCACTCCCTGCAGTGTGCACTCCCTGCATTATTCACTCTCTACAGTGTGCACTCACAATTGATACCCTTCTGTGTATTCCCTGCAGCATGTGCTCCCTGTTGTATGCACTCCCTGCAGTACGCTCTTCCTGCAGTGTGCACTTCTTTGCAGTCCACACCCTGTATTATGCAGTGCTTACTGTACAGTGTGATCTTCCTGCAGTATGCATTCCCCACAGTGGGCACTCTTTGCATTACGCATTGCCCATAGTGTGTGCTCCCTGCATTACACAGTCCTTGGTAGTATGCATACCCTGCACTGCCTGCAGTGATTAGCCATCAGATCCATAAGCGGATGTGGTGGGCCAGGGTGCCCCAATGCAATGTTCTCCCAGAATGACACAATGACATAACCCATGTGCCCCCCCTGGTCTATTATTATCAGATGTGGAAGGCTGAGCTAAAAGAGCTGTCCGCTGAACAGAGAGAGATGATTTTTGTAGCTCAGCAGCTCAGACCCTCCATGTCTCGCCTGGCTGACCCCCCCATCAACCCCCAGCTGGGTGGTCTATCTGTTGGAAACAGTCACTCTCTGACAGCTGCATGGTAGCTTTATCAAAGCTTAAAGATGTTATTTTACTTTGGAGGATTTGGAGGATGTTTTCTGTTTACATGGTATAATTAAGACCTGTTATGGTGTTATAAATAATGCAAAGTGGAAAATTAAATAACTGATGTCCATTGAGCACCATAAACTCGACAGGTTTCAAATATTTATTGTGTGGCCAACAAAAACATACAGATGTCTTATTTTATGAGATTGCACGTATTACCATGCTAAGATTCTCCAGTGCACAGTGTAAAAAGAAAATACGGGCTCCCAGCTGGACTGTAGACTTCATAAAGCTAAAGACAACCTGCTATGGGTAGAGATTTACATTTTCCATTGCAGCCCCATCTTGAGGGTTTAAACAGTGTTTCAGGTGAGTATCCCATACTAGTCTGGACCATCTTAACAAGGCAATTGCTCAGGTGGATGTGAAGTGGGGAGGATAATGGGAGAAAGAGCAAGTCGAGAAGGAAGAGGCTGGAAAAATGGCAAAGGAATCATGCAGACTGGCACAAACACGCCTCTTCAGTACAGGGCTGCTTACTTACAGCTCTGTAATTATTAACTCTCATCACACTGTGTTGATAGGCACGTCAGAAGAGAGAAAACAGCCAAAGTAAAACATGGGTAATATGTGACGTTTCACTATGCTGTGTGACATCAGGAGTAGCCATTGCTTAAAGAACAACTGCCAGTGTGACCTCAGCAGCATGTATATTACTGTATATTGAGATTAAGATTAACCTTAAGAAAGCCAACATGGTGGTGCAGTGGTTAGCACTATCGTCACACACCTCTGGACTGGAGTTCAAGTCTCCACCAGGGTTCCATGTGTGGAGTTTGTATGTTCTCCCTGTGTCATAGCGGGGTTTGCTCCAGGTACTCTTTCCCCCCACCATCCAAAAACATGCTAAGGCTGATCAGAGCTACCAGATTGCCCATAGGTGTGTGTGTGTGAGTTTGCTCTGCAATGGGTTGGCACCCCATCCTGGGTTGTTCCTTGCCTTATGCCCATATGCTCCAGACCCCTCATAAATCAGAATAGGAAAAGCAGTTTCAGAATGGATGGATTGAGATTGTTCGTATAGATCCCAGGGGGAAATTCTGCTGTATGTTGCATGTACTGTATACTGTGAGTATTGTATTTACGACATTGTTCCCACTATTTTGTTATTTGCTATTTATTTTTCTTTCTTGCTATATATGTTAGTAAAGTCTGCAGGGAGGTGTGGAAACAAGTTTTTCATTGTATAAATAACATTAAAGCTTATGAATGCTTTGAAGAAAATAGCAATGCCACTGAATTCCCCATACATGCAGCCACACCAATCCATCCATCCATCCATCTGCCTGTCCGTCCACTAATCCATCTATCTATCCTCCTTTCCTTGGACCATCTCTCTTGGTCTGTGTTGCCTTCTTGTTCAGAGGAACATGTTTATTTTGGAACACACTCTGGTCCTGTGCTGGGATGACTTCAGCACATGCATCGCAGTAACTATGGGTAAAAAAACAGGGATAAACTGACACTCTGGGGTTGTATCTGAAACCATGGCAATATGCCTAATAGAGCCACTAGTATCATCTTCCTGAAACAGCATCCAGAATGTAAAATGGCAACCGGAGAGAGGGTGTGAATTTCATTAGTTATACCTAATCTTTATTCTGCATAAAATAGGAATAGATATACAAAGGGGATGATGAAATCATACTAATGCATGTGTGGCTTAGCGTACGAGTACAGGACTACAGGTCACTTCAAGTGCCTCATTAGTGCTGCTGAGCTCACTTCCTGTGCCATTTAAAAAACGTGAAGAAGCTTGTTCTGATGGCTGGTTTGCTTTAGAGAGCAGAGCAGAGGAGCCGGCCTTATTACAGGCACAGCATGTGACAGTGAGGCCTTCATTTATCAATCACTGCAGTTATTTGTGCTGCCGTGAACTTTAACTAATCATATTTTATGTATGGATCTGCAGCCTCAGTGGAAAGCTCAATGTGGAGATTTAAAAGAATAAAGCAGCCTTAACAATCCCTTGTGATGAGAGGGAAATATGACATCATCCTTGTTATTTGTTTAATTTTTGATATTGTTTGTCTCAACAACAAGCCAGACATTGAGTTTACTATACAGATTTTCAGCAATTCATGACACTATAAACAAGTTATCCCATTAAACATTAATTAAATAGCATACTTAATTAATCTGCACTCATCCATCCATCCTGGTCAGGATTGCAGGGTTTATTAGACCTTTCTGTAAAGGTGTACTAGAAATAGTGACATTTGAGACAATCTTCCATGTCAACAAGCCATTTTGCTGGCTTGTCGTAAAGATTCAAGCCCTCTAAGTCTGTTTGATCATCTGAGCCGTGATCGATGCGGTCGGCTGAGAGCAAGCAGCAGGCGGACATCTTGAACGATCACAGCGCTCCACCATATGAGGTCGTATTACTGAAACGGCAGGATACGCAGTGCTTTGGCGCTCTCAGGTCTGCAGGGATCATTCTGTCAGTGGGGCCTCTCTTGTGCCTGCCAGGGTCCTGGTAATGGGGTGGAGGGGGTTGTCTGTGAGTTATTTATGGGGCATAACTTCACTGGGGGGTGGACATAGTAGATTGGCATGCAACTCCGCAGTAATGTGCAAACTCTGAGGATTTGACTGAACCACAGGACCTTTTCAGGGCAAATTTCTACCCATGCAGGTGATGCAGCTGCACCCTGTACCTTCCTCTCACTTTTGAGTTTATCACAATCAAAACCAGTGATTTTGCAGCTCGCCTGTTAGAGAAACAAGCATATGGTGTTTGATGGCTTTCCCTACATCGAATGCCATAATAAAACAGAAGTAAAACTCCTGGAAGGTGTTATTCGGCATGCCACAGCTTAGAAAGGCATGATATGATGTAATCATATGCATTAAACTTCTTAAGCCAGAGTGTTTCATGTCCACTGGAGATAAGAGTATTCTGTAAGCTGAACCAGATCTTTAAAAATCAAATTAGCTGAGATCTACCAATGTCCCTCACAGTACCTCTATCGGGTAGCTTTCATCTTTGCAAGACCACACTGCCTCAGGACGCAGGAGGGGATGCCAGATAACACCAGTTTTGCTTCATTCTGCGATGTATCATGGGATATGTGTCATGCCCCGCTCGTCCTACCCTCTCATCGGCCACGCCCCCTTATCTACCCTGAGTGGATTCCCTGTGTTCACCAGCTGTTTCTTATTGTTGTGATTAATAGTGTGTATTTCAGTACACGTTTGAGTATGTTTCTCCACTCCTGTCATTAATGTTACATGTATTTGTATTGTGTCACCCCGTGAATAAATCCCTTTCTTGTATCCACGGCTTCCTTCGCCCGTGACGATATGACATCTCCATCAGGTGATCACCTTCCTGTTCAAAATGCAGTACCCCTCACTGCATCATTCATCTTCTGCTCTGAATTTGTCCCAGAAATTAACCTCTTGCTCTACCCTTCATGCGTAATCCTCCAGTCCATCCCATGTCGGTTTATGTTCTGGCTTATGTTCCACTACTTATTTCTCAGTAATCATTTCTGTAGCTAAACTCATATTTCTGCCACGGATGCAGCCCTCCACAGCCTCGGGTGTGAATGAGTGGTGTGTGAACAAGTGTGAGTGCCCTTTCCTGGGTTAAAAATTCCCCTAATTAACAAGTGATGTTAACTCAGTCACTCTCCTGCTGCTAACCTGCAGTGAGGCGGAGAGCTCGGAGAAGGATGGGTTCAGGCAGGATGCCACCAGGAATCAGCATCTCCAATTAAAACTCCATGTTTCCTTTGCACTGGTTAATGTTCAGATGAAGTATATGTTCAGCAAAATTATATTATAATAAAGGATTAATATTAAACCCATGGCAGTAGCCTCCATCTCTGCCCCTATACTTCATTAGCTATTTAAATGTTTCCCTTTATCAATTCATTGGCATTTTTTCTTCAGAGGAGCGGTTGAATGACAGGGAGTTCCACCATAAATATTCCACCATTCATCTTGACTTGTCAGAAAGGGACACCCCAGGCTTTTCCCGATCCGGCCTGTGAGATCCAGCAACCACGAGGTGCATATTATATGTGGAAAGGGGTGACGGATTTCAGCAGTGACCATGCAGGCCAAGGCACTAGTCCCAGAAGATAATTCAGGCCAAGGGCAGGCCTGTGTTTTTCTGACTTTATCCAGCTGTCAGTTACATTAATCCGGCATTGAGACTTAATGGGACCATGTTCCAAAGTGGAGAGTGGGTGCAATTTATAGAGCGTATCTGTTCCAGTGTGGATCTGCCACCGTAAATAAAGACGAGCGATTCCCTCCGATGAAGGGAAGGTGCATGGAGGGTGAACACGGACGTGATCAATCGCAGGCCTCAGACGATAAACTCATATTGAAACATGGAAGCGAGGAGGCATCGATATCGAGCGCCTGATTGGACAGATCCTTTAATAGCCAGCGACGGTGCGCTGCACTTTGAAAACGTGCTGTTTACAGGAACATGGGGGCAGCCCTTACTGTAATTAGGCCCTCACAAACCACAAATAGGGGGAGACAGGATGTGGAGATCATTATCTGGTGTTGCCTTTCATTGGGTTTTTAAGAAAGCTTTAAATGTCCTAATCATGGAGCGGGGTAAGTGAATAATAGTGCTCGATTCAAAGGCGGTTTTGTTATCAGCCTTGTTGTTGCCGGGTAGCCTGAGGTGAGTGAGGACATGGTGATCACTGCAGACACCAGGCGAGAAAGCTTGGCTTCTGCTGGAGAGCTCCTGTCTGACAGGCGGGCAGCTTAATGGAGTCTGTAAGGCAACTGGGCGACTCAGTGGACTGAACCATGCCAAACGTTCCGGAATAGACCTGAGGTTCGTTTGGGGAGTCGCCTGTTCTGGGGTGGAGAGGATGGGGAAATGACAGAACAAAGAGGGTCTGTAATGAGCAGCTGGGAAGTCAGTCAGATGACAGGAGATTAAACAAGGCGAGTGGGACATGGTGAGGCATGGAGACAGGGGTCTGAGAAGGAGGTGATACAGTCACTAAAGACAGCCCCCCCCCCCCAAGGGTGACCCTCCACCCTTCAAGCAGGCTGAAGCTCCCTCCTTTATAGATCTTCAGATAACTAAAATAAGGATTGCGGTGGACGCCCCCGAATCTGCCGATTCCCGGCACTTCCCTGTGCGCTGTGGCACTTCCTAATGGGAGCTGTGCTTGTTTTTATCCTGACTGCCACAGATAGGCGCCGAGGCAAGATGCCCCCAGTGGTGGGGACATCACTGTGCGGCTGGGATCCCTCAGCTATGTGGTATTCAGGTTTACACTTAGAAAAGACCCTGGGATATGACATAAGATGATGTGAATGTAATGTGACACATCCATACTGCTTATTGCTTCATGTGTGACCCACATTAGTCTCTGTCCATCCACTGTCCCACAACAGCGATACCCTCCCCACCCCCTAGCGTGGCTGTTTCATCCAAACAGTTAAAACAACACCAATGCAGACGTTTGTGTGGGTGAGCTGGAGAGATATGAAGCCGCTTTGAAGTGTGGTAATGTTTGTAGAGGTCCCTGCCGGAAGTTCCATAGTTCTGGTTTTGGGTTTGAGAAATGGATTCCATACAAATGCTGCAGAAGCGAGACTGCAAGTATACTTTAAATAGGCTAAGCTGTTTATATGAAGGTAACATCGCATGTTGATTTTTTGGTTAAATTTTGAGTCATCTGGCTGACAGGATTAGTGCATGGGAATATTACATTCTTCATAAGGAAATAAAACACTGCTGAGGTTGAACATTTCTCATAAGTGACATGCAAAGAAGAATAATATTGAGATACACTAACTGCATTGCAGGAGTCAGGAGGAACAGACATATAACGGGTTGCATAATTAATTAATTTCCGGCTGGTGATTCAGGGTCCAGTCGAGTTTTTGGACAGAGCTGGGTTGGTTGATGACATGCCTTAATGCTTTTACTCTGCGCGGGAAAAGGAGGAGTCGTAGGTTCCACTGCATAACAAAATCAAAGCTGTGCGAAGGGAGGGGGTAGCCTATTGATAACACATTAAATTGCATATGAAACCTGGAGGAGGCGCTATGATTCATCACCTGCAGGAGACAGCAGCGACTCTGGGGGATTTCTTCGCATCCAAAGTCTCTGATTGCAGCTGTATGCTGGCGCAAATGCATCTTTCTGGTTGAATGCGTCGCCGCTTCTGTGCAACTGATACAGCTTTTCTCTGCATAGTTTTATTATATTATTTTCTGATTTAATTTTTGTTAAATTATTTGGTAAACTGCACCACACCCCAGAACAACCCACTCTCTGATGATCTGCTTGTTTGTTTAAATCAAGTTGTTTAAGCCCCAAATCTTTACCTAACAGCATTTAAGAGCTACAGGGGAAGCCAGGCCTCATTAAAGTATACAGGGCTGATTATACGCATTCCCTTCATGTGCCCAACACTGCAGCCCGAAAATCTACCCAGTGTCCTCAACTACACCACAAAAATCAACCAATGACAGCCAAATCATATGTTAACAAGCAACAGTTATGCAGTTAGTGCTACATACAGTTATTGGTGATTACAGTATTAAAGCTAGCCCCCCCCCCCCCAACCTGTATTGTCAGAAAGTACATTGGGGAATCCTGCTTCAGTGCTGAAAATATACTTAATTAAAGAAGCTTTGGGTGGTCATGGCGAAGAGGATGTCTCTCGCAGGGAGCTCATTGTGTTTTTAATCTGAATACTAATGGGTGTTAATCTGCCACATAAACCGTTTAGGTCAGGATTTTGTGCACGTTCATATTTTACCACCATCAGTCTCCTTGGCTCCCTCTGCAGTCTGCCTGCCTAACACACACACATTTTCTTACTCAGCATCCTTCTTTTCTTAATCTCTAATTAACTTTTCTCATTCTATTTGGAGCAGGATGTGGAAGCAGTCTGTATCCCCCCACACCAGTCAAATGGCCACCTTTCTTCATCTCTCCCCACCTGCCTCACTCCCTGCCCCTCTCCCCCGCCTCATCAGGAATGATTGGCCTGGTTGTCCTTGGGCACCTTTCCATCCCTATGTCTGTCTTGGAACATGGAGAAGTTACCTGTTTGATCAGTATCATTCCTCAATTGAGCAGATGGGTCATTGGGAAAAAGGGTATAATTACACAGTGTAAAGAAGCCTGGCCATTTCACTGTGCACTCAAAACAAAGAAATAAAGTTGTTATTTTAGAAGGTGTAATCTGAAATCTTTAATGATCGATGCAATGTTATTTCTCCTGAAATCTTCAGGCTTACGGGCCTTTTAATGATTCGATATATCATGTCGTAAGAGGAATTGTGCTCTGTTTTCTAATCTTGATGATACAGGGGGGCTTTTCTGAAGCACCGTGATTCCTTTGTGTTATGAAAAATAAATGAAAATGAATGGTAGCAGCGACTGAGATGAAATCAGTTATTCCAGCACTTTGCTGTTCCGAGCAAAGCCACTGCTGTCCAATAATGGAGAAAAGGTCATTTTTCCATATTTCTGTTAAAGAAATGGAGTATCACATAAAATGATATAAAAGGTTATCAAATTGCTATGTCTGGGGAAAACGTCTCCAAAAACCAAAAGGAATTGGTACAAAGTCAGGAAAGTGTTGTATATTTGGCATAGCCTGGTATTAGATGTACTCACATTTTCTACATATTTTCTTTTACTTTCAGTTTCTCTTCAGCAATCATTATCCAGCTGCCCCTTGTTAAATATCTTTGACTCTGGTTTATTCAGCACTTCAGCTGTTTTTCATATCTATAGCCTTTTGTTAACATTGAAAAGAGGCCCTTTATTTTTATCACTGATTGCATGAGCACAATACAAGATGGTGACTGTGATATCCCACAGCTGTTTAAACTATTCATGTATTCACTTTAAGTATCAAGGTACGGGGTCGGTCCCTTTGACAGACGCCACTCCATCAGCTGCTAAGACCCACCCGGTGCATGCAGGGAGAAAGACAGACTGGTCGAAGCTGTAATGTCTGATTGGCAGGCTGAGAGGAAACCAAAAAGAGCGCATGAAACACGACACACCCTAAGGATAAAAGACAAGGGTCTGTTCACCATCTTCATGGTCAAATGCCATCTGTTTGCTGTCTGCTGTCTGTGGTCTCTGGATTTTCATGTACTGCCTGAGCCAGCCAGGATGTCCAGCTCCTCACACATCACAATTTTGGCTATTAAGGGAGATTACTGTATTACTATTAATTATATTGATCTGTTGGTATTTGCACACTGTTTATGATTACTATGTTGCATATTTACCATTGTGTATATTTCCAATATTTGCATTTCATCACTGCTGTTGTAGACTTTGCACAAGTTTTTCACTCACTGGTACTCACGGGTGTCAAGTGCTGTAACAAATAAAGTGATTTAAATTGATATAATATGCTAAGCCGGATGTTAGCAGAAAGGTTGTAGACCCTTATTTCACAAAAGAGAGCCATTCGTATTTGTTCGGAGCTTACAGAAGGAATCTTCATTTCTCGTTGTCACTGGCTGGAAGAAAAGAAGCTTGCCGTCAGTCAAACAAACAACTTTATGTTGCATTGCTGTGACCACTGCTTGTCTTCTGCACAGTTATGCTTAGTGATGAGATTTATGGCAGAGGGAGTCAAACTGCTATGTCTCTCTGGTTGCAGGCCCTCTAAGGTGAACTGCATTCAGAAGTATAACATGCCAAAAAAAACAGCAAGGTGCTTGTTTTAGACTTTAAGCCGATTTCCGTGCAAACCTAGTTATTTAACGGAATAGAGTGTTCTGAATAACGGAGTAGTGTGGTAGTGCAGTTATTTTGGTGAACTGTCAAGAAATGATAATAATGCAAATAAATTCAAAAGGTGATTCATAGTTTATGTAATAAGTCAAGAATTCCAAAATAGTCCAGACTTTTGTGCGACCTTCTGGGACTTAAACCAGCAACCTCATTTTTTCTTTGCTGATTATTTCCTCAGTCTCTTGATACTGTGGCAAAAGTAATTTATTTGAGGTACGTTTCGCTCGCGGGTGGCCTACCCTGTACCTTAGCCCCACTCCCCATGGCGCCGACCTCCCAGGTCCTGATGTTCTATAAACTCCAGAACTCACTTGTGCGTCGTCACGATGCTGAGAAACCTTCGGCACAGACGGCTAACTCAAGCCGGCCACCTGCCCAGGTCCAAGACAAGAATTCTGATGACGTGTTACTTCTGGGATGACGCCACTGTGCACAGATGGACAACTCCCAGAAACAGGGGTTGGCCCTTCCCAGTCCTGCATTGCGTTCACCAAGTCTTGGAGATCCGTTTAAAGTTTTGGAAGATCATTGTTAGGAAGCGTTGCCATATTTCAGGTGTTTAAAATAGCCGCCGTTTATCAGAGGATGGAGAACAAGGTCTATGCAGGATATGGAGTGGATACAAGGTGAAGGCAATGTGAAAATGTGCTTAGAAAGTCATACATCAAGGCGAGACAATCAAGGGGAACACGGCTTAGTCCAGCCGGATGATTTACAATGACTTAAGTTTCAGAGCAACAGCCCATGAGTTGCACTTATGCAGCCATAAGGTGGGGCACCCAGCCCCCTTCATCAGGCGCGATCGCGGCTGCACTAGAAAGGTGCCACACTATCTGGACTGATGAATTACCCAGCTTGCTCTCAGCTGGCCCTCTATCATACCTCAGCCTATCAGGAGTTCTGTCGCACTTTGCTGGGCCCAAGGATGGGGCCGACATCCGGTGACAAAGCAGGGGCACCGTCGGCAGAAAGATCAGTGAATAAATCTGTCCACGGGGCCAGCCATTTTCTGGTGAAGGTAGGGTATTTCAGACCTAATGCAATCTGCAGAAACTGCAACGACACACCATAGAATTTACTCCTGCTGCAATGGGGAAAAGGACACTTTCCAAACCTCTGCTTGGGGAAAAAATGTTGCAATGCATTCTGGTCATTTGGTCAGCATTTCAGTGAAATCAGACCCAGTTATGACCCAGACAGACCCAGAACTTTTCTTAATATTGATTCCAACATTGAGCCAAAAGGTGTTTAAGAACAGATCTATAGAAAACCAAAAACCAGCCGCTGACTCACATTGAAGTACTGCAAGCCGGTGCTAATTTCATTTCCCAGTTTGATTCTATTTTATAACTTTAGCTTTCATGACAGGCTCTAAGGGGCACATTCACATCTCTATTCAGTATGAGCTTGACCAAAAGGCTCTGGGGGAATTTTTTTTTTTTGCTTTTTGAAGTTACAAAAAAGTAACACTATCTGCTGTGTAGTGAGAAATTCTGTTAGATTGCTGTTACTGAAGTAAGGGCTCAGGAATCTGTTCATTATATCCCAAACGGAAAGCTAGCTTCTGGTCCCTGTTCTGTTAGAGAACCAATATGCCCCCCTGGACTGTTTTTCATCTTATTAGTGCCATCATAAATCCACCAGAACACTGTGTTTGCTGTTCTTCCTGTGATTTTTCCTTCTGTTCCTACTATCTCAGGGTAACGATACCTGGATAAGAGTATCGCCAATTTCTCACTTTAAAGACTGAATGATGTATGATTTACGGAGTTAAACACACATTTTTCGGGTCACACCCAGAGGGATTTCTCACTGGTAAATCTAATTCCATATTCCCGATTTCACTCCATTCTCCTGAGACTTTGTTGTTTACAATTTTGCTTGAAACTCAGTTGTAAGTGATAGAGATGCATTTAAAAATAGGAAATACTTTACGTGTGGATCTTGAACTCAAGTCGTTTCCACTATTTTATTCATGGAACCTCAAATTCTGGCAAATATGTTGCCAATATGTAACTTTGGTAAAAAGGTCTACTAAGTACTAAAAAATATAATCAGGATAAATAAAGTATGACATCAAGAAAATCTATAATTATTTCCATTATGAGTCCATCCAGACAGCATTTATCGTGAACGGAGAGTTAGTGTCTTGTGTCTTGTTCAGGAAGGCAGCATGAAGTAAGGTTCCAGAAAATTCTAAACAAGGCATGTTCTGTTCCACCCCCCACCCACACACACACACACAGACACATATCGAAAGAGAGATTGGATTGGATTAGTGGCATGAATAAGAACAGGTAAATGGGTCTGTCCTTCACATTCCCACACATATCGCAGTTCACGTCAGCATGCCTGGCGCCTTGGTGTCAGGCCAGGAGGAGGCTGGTATGCAGAATCATCACAGGGAATATTCACGCAAGACATTGATCGATGTCCTGCCTCCCCGTCATTAGAGCTAGTTGAGGCACTAAGCAGAGGAGAGAATGACTTCTAAATAAGGTGTAATTATTGACTGAGAACTTCATCAAAGAGGCACTGGCCTCTGCAATATTAGGCCTATGCCCTGCGTTGTTGGTGATGCTCGTCGTTGCTGAGCTCTTTGCTAATTAGTCATTTGGCTCTTCATTAATTTGTGTTTCGGACTGAAATTCCACACTGTGAAAGTTCCCATTAGTTAATGGTATTTCTTTCTTCGTTTTACTCTGATCATAAGGAGCACATGAGTTTTTCTCTGGGAAATGATAAAGTTGCAGCATTATGTTTCTTTCTCCAAAGTGCACATGTGTGTCTCAGCTAAACAGACCAAGCTGAGAGGCAGGAGAAAAGGCCCTTTCTACCGTGTGTTTGCTGCTACAGTACATAGAGACAGAACCTCTGCTGTGTGAGTTTCACTGCAAACATGCCCCATGGCATGAAATTTCATCCTGTAGAGTTACAACACGGCAACAGATACACAAAACAATCAATAACTCACACTGACTGTGGTGATCATTGTTCATGACTGAGGAAATATGCAGTAACGGTCATTAGGCGACAGGCGCCATCTTCTGAGGGAGGTGCCAACAGAGCAAGCCAATGCTTAGTGGCATTAAGAAAGCCACTAACCTCACCACCAGCCTGGAGCATCAAACTAAATAATTAAAGTCTGACCAGTGACTTACCAATGGGTGTATGATTAACTTTTCAATTTGGGGCCATAGTATTCAACAAATCCCACGAATGGTATCGCAAACAGCCGATCGGTCCTACATGAACTTGCCCAATGTCCTCCGATCTCCTGTGCTCATAGGTCAAAATGTTGAAGAACTATTGACACAGAAAGAGACTCATGAAGTGAGTGTTTCTTTCAAAGGAAACAATTGTCCGGTGGACCGTATCTAGCAGATGGAAGCGGTGGCAATACACAGGGCTCAAGGTGATGTAAGGGACTAAATTTAGCAGATAGGAAACAAAAATTTTAATTGCGAGTAAGAACTTATGAAAATTACATTTGTTTCTTAGTAAGCAGCAGGAAGTAACATTAAAGGCTAAAAAAAATTGACTGGTTTGCTGGGGTAGTTGGATGAAGGATGACAGTCCCCCTATATCCCCCTGAAAAAGAGAGAGGTCCAGAATTATTTCTACAAATCTGCCGGGTGATACCTCATGAGGCAGCATTTATGCACATCACAAGCAGGCTTTGCAAATATGAAAATGACTCTTCTGATGGCTGATGGTCCCTCTGTGATTAGATAGACAGATAGATAGATAGATAGATAGATAGATAGATAGATAGATAGATAGATAGATAGATAGATAGATAGATAGATAGAATTATTGGCAACCCTTGTAAAGATTTGTAAAAAGGGTTAGAAAAAATCCACCTTTTGGTGAAGCAGCTTCATGTCACACTGAAAATTTGAGAAAAATACGACCTTTCATTAACCTAAATTTATTTAAAGAAAAATAAATCCTACTTCAAGAAATAATTATCTTTAACAGAAACACATGTGCCACGATTATTGGCACCCCTGCTTTTAATACTATGTACAACCTCCCTTTGCCAGTATAACTGAGTTTTCTCCTATAACATTTTATAAGGTTGGAGAATGCCAGGCAGGGCATCTGAGTCCATTCCTCATTACAGAATCTCTCCAGATCATCCAGAGTCCTAAGCCATCTCTCGTGCACTCTCTTCTTCAGCAAAGCCCACAGGTTTTCAATGGGGTTCCAGTCAGAGATGGCCATGGCAGAAGCTTGGTCCTGTGGCCAGCTAACCATTTTTGTGTTGATTTGTCCAGCTGGAAGATCCAATTATGGCCCAGTTTTTGTTTCCTGGCAGAGGCAGCCAAATTTTGATTTAAAATGTCCTGGTATTTCATGGAGTCCATAATGCCATGAATCCTAATGAGGTTTACAGGGCCTTTGGAGGAAAAACAGCCCCACAACAGCACAAAACCTCCACCATATTTTGCATTTGGGATAAGGTTCTTTTCGTTATACTGTAGCTATCCTTCTTTTCATGCGAAACCCACCTTAAATCTTTATTGTCAAAAAGCTCCATTTTTGTTTCATCTGACCATTGAATTGGGTTCCAGTCAAAGTTGTAGTAGTGTTTCACAAACTCCAGGTGATTACGTTTATGGTTTATGGTAACTCAAAAATTAATTAATTTTTAATCATTAATCATGGGTGGGTTTGCAGTCATGTGTGAAGAGGGAGTAGAGGCGGGGCTGAGCACACAGCCCTGTGGTGGTCCATACACACTGTCTGTGGTCTGTTGGTCCGAAAGTCCAAGGCCCAGTTGCACAGGTGTGTGTTCAGTCCAAGGTTGTGCAATTTGATGGCCAGCTTGATGGGGGGAATAGTGTTAAAGGTGGAGCTGTAGTCAATAAACAGCATCCACACGTAGCTGTCCCGCTGATCCAGGTGTGATAGGGCAGTGTGGAGGACCAACGTAATGGTGTCCTCAGCTGACCTGTTTGACCAGTAGGCAAACTGGTGTTGATCCAGGGAGGGAGGAATGTTATTCTTGATATGTGCTAAGACCAGCCACTCAAAGCACTTCACTTAGTGTTAACTTGGTTTTAATGACAGTTGTTGATTCCAGATCTAGCTGTATAGATCGAAGAACAGTCATGGACTACAAAGCACTGTTGTAAATTGCTCTGGAAAAGAGTGTCTGCTAAATTCTGTAAATGTAAATGTCATAACAACGGGGGTCAGGGCCACTGGACGGTAGTCATTCAGGGTCCTAACCGCTCCCAGTTTAGGGACGGGCATGATGGTGGCAGACTTGAGGCAGGTGGAGACAATGGCATGTTTCATGGAGATGTTAAACAGGCTGGTGAGGACTGCAGTCAGCTGACTTGCGCAGGGTTTCAGCACTCTTCCAGGGACACCATCAGGTCCAGCTGCTTTGTTGGGGTTGATGTCCCTTCTGACCTCATGTGGGCTGAACATCAGGGTATTCAGGGAGGCCTCCTGCATGGTCAGCCTGGTGTGATGGTGATTGTTGTCCATGTCAAACCATGTGAAGAACTGGTTCAGATCGTTTGGGAGGGATGAGGCAAAGCAAGAGTATCTAAATCTATCTAAATCTACAGGCTGAGTTAAAAAATTACATTAGACGAGGTAAAAGGAATGTCGAAAGGAAGATCGCATTGGAGGCTAAGGATGACGTTAAAAGTTTCTTCCAGTAATTTAACTCTAAAAGAGCTCTAAAAGCTGAAATTACTAATCTGCAGGATAGTAAGGGTCTTATAATTGAAAACGACATTGATATAGTAAATGAGTTCAATGATAGTTTTGCACGGGTATTCACTGTTGAGGACACTAGTAACTTACCAGTTCTTATTACTAATCCAGCATCGTCTATAACTAATATATATATATAACTGAAGCTGATGTTTTGCAAAGCCTAGCTAAGCTCAAAATAAATAAATCACAGGGCCCTGATGGCATCTTACCTATAGTGTTAAAAGAGATGAGGGATATTATTTACCGACCCTTAACTTTACTGTTTCAAAAATCAAATTTTTTTTTATAACATTCTAACAGGTTTGGATGCTGTTCAACCGAATAGTTACTTCAGCATTAGTTCAAATACAAGAACTCGTGGCCATAGGTGGAAATTAGCGGGAGAACATTTCAAACTGGATTTAAGGAAGCACTTCTTTACACAGCGTGTAGTCTGAGTATGGAATAGTCTTCCTGATAACATAGTGCAAGCTGAATCCTTGGGTTCCTTTAAATCAGAGATTTTAACAACTCTGAGCTATTAGTTAAGTTCTCCCCAAGCGAGCTCGATGGGCCGAATGGCCTCCTCTCGTTTGTATAGTTCTTATGTTCTCATGTTCTAGGTCGCTGTGCTGGTTTGACAGGTGTTGCTGTTTTTGTAGTCGGTAATGGACCTGATTCCCTGCCACATGCGCCAGGGGTCAGAGTTGTTGTTGAAGTGCTCCTCAATTTTATCTTTGTAGGAGCACTTTGCCTCTCTGATGCCTCTCCTCAGGTTGAGTAGACTTCTCAGTCACTGGTGCAGAAAGCCTCATCACGTGACTTCAGCTACTTTTGAACTTCTCTGTTCATCCTGGTTGGGGAAAGTGTGTATGACCTTGAAAGTGGTAACAGTGTCCATGCAGAAGTTTATGTAGGAGACAGCAGAGGATGCGTATACATTCAGGTCGGTGTGGCTGTCATGTGTGGATTCCAGTTTGAACAAATCAGTCTGGTCATAGCTCCTTCGGGCTAGATTTTGGTGGTCTGTACAGTGGGCTTTGTTCTGGCAATGAGGTGTTTGTGTGCAGAGGTCATGAACAAAGAGATGTGATCAGACTGACCAATGTGGGGGGAGGGGGACACTTTGTAAGCATTTTCTATGCTACAGTATACATGATCCAGCATGACATTTCCTCTGGCTGGAAAAACAACAAACTGGTAGAATCTGGGTAGCACAGTTTTGAGGTTGGTGTGATTAAAGTTTCCTGCAATGATAAACATGGCATCTGGGTGGGTGTTTTGCAGTCCATTTGTAATATCATGCAGCTTAGCAAGTGCTATCTTAGCATTAGCTTGAGGGGGGATGTAAACGGCGGTGAGAAACATTGCAGTGAATTCCCTCGGTAAATAAAACAGTCTGCACTTCAGCGTAATAAATTCCAGGTCTGGTGAACAGTATTGTTCTGTAATGTCTGTGGAAGTACACCAGGTGTTACTCATGTAAATGCACATGCCGCTGGATTCAGCAGTTCGATCCGCCCAGCAAACAGTCCAGTCAGCTAGCTCAATAGTTGGGGATGTTAGCATTCAGCCAGGTTTCCTTGAAAACTGACATGCAATTGTTCAGCTTTTGCAAGGAAATCCTCAGCCTCAGCTCATCTATCTTGTTATCTATAGACTGCGTGTTCGCCACCAACAGGCTGGGTAGAGGAACTTTATTTGGGGAGTTCTTTAGCCTAACATGAATGCCAGCTCTCTTACCCCGATTCTGCTTTCTCTCCCGTCTCCGCCTGTGCCGTCTCTTTGTCTGGGTGGTGATCCAGGCAGGTACCAATGTACTGATTAGCTGCTCTGGGATGTTGGGAGATGGAATAAAACTTTTTAAGGCAATATTTCGAATTTCCAGACTGTATGTTGCGTGGTCCTGTCGTAACTGCAAACAGTGGCTCACTGTGACTAATAATAAACGAACACACACAAAATTAAGTGAAAACGTGGCATCTACATGGGGAGCTCTGGGCTGCTACATATGTGTGCGCCACCATCTTAAATATTCTTGATGAAGGGAAAGAAATTCTCTAAATCCCTTTGGTTTTTGACACTTAAGATAAACAAAATAATAAAGTACAAGAGTGAACACAGGGATTAGCACCAACAATTTGCCTCTGAATGTATCAGCCAGGCTGATAATCAATCTTCCTTCTTTTTTCAGAGGAATGTAATGCACCGCCTTATCTGCACTGCACTGGGGGCTCAAGGCATATTAATCATTACGTGTTTTCTTTTTCAATAGAAAAACAACAGCTGATTACACCAATCATATTAGCAGAGGCACATGAGAGCACAATTCTCAAGTATGCCATGATCCAAAGTTCTGTCGAGTTGACTTGTGTGCATACACATACACGCACGCGTACAGGCACACACACACCCACACACAGACACAGGTTTGTAATTATATCTTTGTGAGGACTCTCCATTCATTACTATGGGGAAAACTCTAATCACGACATGACAACCCTAACCCCTACCCAGCTCTAACCATAACCATAAGTAACTAAAAATACAAGAGTTTTGGTACAAATTTTTATCACATAATGGGGACATTTGGTCCCCATAGTGTAATATGTACAGTAGTACCTCAGTTCTCGAACTCATTAGAACTCGAATTTCTTAAAAGTCGAACCAACCAGTTTGAAAAAAAATTACCTAGAACTCCATCTGAATTTCAGAAGTGAAACTGTGAACATGCGGGGAAATGAATCACGCGGCACGTCTCTCAGCGGAAACAAAGGGTAACGCTTCAGTCTCAGCCTCACATCGTGCATGTTTACACTAGCTGAATACATATATGTAGACAGTAAAAATACATTTAGAGAAGGATAGACAGTAACAGTAATTATTATTATATAATAAAATACATGCATTTAATTATAACAATATTGTCGTGCTCAGAGGGGACGGAACGGAGACAAAGGTGCAGACTTCAGGGTATCAGGGAATACGGGGTTTAATTACAGGTAAGGCAGGCAAAATGCAGACGGACTATACAATGACCGGACTGGGGAAACAAACTGAAAAGCGGACTAAATACAGAGGACTAATGACAACAACCAGAAACAGCTGATCACACTGGGATTCGACACCGGGTTAACGAGGGGGCGTGGTACACGAAAGGAGCGGCCGATCAGGGCAGGACACATTGTTTTTTTTAACTTTACACATTGTTTGATTACATTTATTTTTTACTTTACAAATTACTGTTTTGATAAATGTGCTTAGATGTAATTTTTGTGTAACCAATTAATTGGTTTTCCATTATTTCTTATGGGGAAAATTTGATCACAACTCGAACTTTTTAGGATTCGATCTAGAGTTCAGAACGGATTAAATTTGAGTTCTGAGATACCACTGTACATGACCCACACACACACCTCTCATGACAAGAGAGCTGCCAGATTGTGTGGAGTGAATTTATACAGCTAAACTTTCTGCGCTTTAATTAATATACTCATCAAGTTGTACAGACCAGCTAAAGTGTAATTAAATGCGGCATATAAATTTCACTTGTTTATATAGGGCCAATCCCCTCCCTATTTGGATGCAAACCTTTTCAGTGACACATAATTGTCAGGACAAATAAATGGGAGAATAAATTAAGATGAAACTTGCAACCCTTTTGGCTGGCTGGTAATCCAAATGTCACTGGCCCTGATGAGCTGGGGATAATTGTCACCCAGGCTGGCAGCCGCACGGCTGTGGAGGACAGATGGCCTTTCTCCCGTGGAAACGCCACAATCGAGGAGCCCACAGTTCGTCCTGACCTATCAGCAAGTGACACTCGATCCTCTTCTGTCCCAAGTCTGTTAGAGCACAGAAAGTTTGGAAGCTCTTCGCAATAACGCATTGATTTTCATTCCATTATATCCCGATCAAATGCCGAGGCCAGCACACAGATGCTGCCATTGGGCCCCTGAGCAACCTCATTTCATCCAGGGACACTGTGTGCTGGCTGACTTTGTGCTGTGACCCACAACCTTGCTCTTACCTCTATATGTGTCTGTCTCATGGAGAGCAAGATGGGATAGGGAAAAAGGTAATTTCCCCTTGGGGATGAAAAAGTGTCACTATTTTATTCTATTTCATTCTCAAGTGTGAATGTAGTCACACTTTAGAGATGGGAACAATTCATTAAAAAGTCATTAAACATTTTAAAGTCCTACATCATGCTGGGCCAGGAGCTGCGGCTGTTGGAGGTAATGCAGGTCCCCCGCCTGCTCTTCTGTCTAGTGAAATGTCCTGAGATGTTCTTTGTCCAATGAGAAGCCATCGATGGGGCTCTCAGCACATCCATCATCATCATCATCATCATCATCATCATCAAAATCATCCTCATCATCATAAAACATATTCAGACATGACTAAGACATTTGACATCACAGTCATAACTATGACTATGACTGATGGGCTCACCTTTTCGCTCACCATACTGTAGATTGAGTCTGGCTCAATAATTATTCACAAGAATCAGCATGTATTCACATGTGACCTGTGATTAGGTTACTACACCATGCTAACAGGTGACTTAATCCTTGCCCGGGATTAGCAGGGGCATCTGAAGCAAACGAACAATAAAGTAATGAAGAGAATCTCTAACTTTACTGTACCACGCCCAAATATTCCTGCATGACTTGTGATTTGCATGCTCGTATCATAAATTGTTCATAACCTTTGAAAGCAAACTGAAATAAATAAAAACAATCAATATTTGATGTCGATGCCTCACATATGAATTCAATTTCACATTCTTCAAATAAGGAACATAAATAATTTAAAATGACATTTTCTTCAAAATGATATTCTGGATTTTCAATATTCCGAAGGTCATGTGATATAGAGGACCCGCTTCATCCAACCCTGTCTGCGCTCCAGAGGTTTGGGAATAATGTGCACCTACTTAAAAGGTGCTCAGCTTCTTGGGGGTGGGGGCAGCAGGGAAAGGTGACACTGGAATGCAGTCGGTTAGTCATAACTGATGGCAGCGTATAGTGCATTTTACTCTGTCAGGTTTGGGCTGCCGTTCCGATGATGACTGATGACCTACATGAGTCCTCCCTGTTCCTCATTCCTTCTGCCTGGGTGGTCCAGCTAGGCAGCCTTAATGCTGTGTTACCTGTCATCACTGTGCCATGAAGGCATTTAAGGGACCATTTTAAAGAGAACTGAGTCACAATGAGCCAGATCTCATCTGACTTTAACACAACTTTCACAGGTGACCAAATATGGATTGAAAATGGATCCTGTCAGGTTGACTTAGCAAGGGCCTAGCATTGCTTGAAACGCCAGGTGCGATGTCTCAGGTTAATCCTCAGCATGGTACCATGGCGTCCCAGCCAGACAAACAGCCAGTGTACAGCGCTTATGAGCTTCTGACCACGCTGGGAGCTTACCTTCTGGACTGGCTGTTTCACTGATACCTTCCAGAGTACGACTGCCTCTTTTCAAACAGAAGTTTAAAATGCTGCAATCCATTGAGTTCATGAAGGGAGCTGGTTAATATAATTACATCAGAGGAAGCAAAAGGCCTGTTTTATACTTTAATGCATTTTCCATTTTTTACTACTTGGTGGGGAGGGGGGGTCTATTAGATATTTCTGAGAATTACTGCCTGATGTAAAATGGAAAAAATATAAATGTCCACTTTAAAGTAATGTATCATGAAAGTTGAGTACCACATTCAAACAGGATGAAATATATATTTACAGTGGTGTTGCATTTCTGACGCATTTAATTTCTTAATTTAAACATGTTCAGATCACAATTAATGCATAATTACTGCTAATAGCTGTTAATGAATCAGAGGGAATCAGCTTGACTTTCAGAAACCCTGTGATAATGACAAGCCAGAGTAAACAAACAAACAAACAAACAACCCCGAGGCCTATCGGCACAAACTCATGTGTGTTACAGTTCTCTAGTTGCTTTTTTATGCGTCAGGACCTGACAGAGCTGGAGGTCCTTTACATGCGGATGTGCTCCCATGCCCTGTAATGATGTATATGTTGTATTCAACAAAACATTACCATCCTGTATCTCCATGTTCTTCCCGCTGTCTGCCTCTACAAAATTCAGCTAAAAAATTCTAATCATTGTAGTTGACATGAATCAGGAATCAACAGAATGTTATTGTTTAAGTGACTTATAAGGCAACCTGTCCATGGAGGATCCCGGGTTTGCCTGGGATAGGACCTAAAACACCCCCCACACGCAACCATGATAATGCCATGGATGGATGGATTACTGATAAGGTCATGACTTTCAGGGATTTGCCAAATCACTGAGTAAAACTAGAATGTGCCGAGTTCCTCTTAAAATGTCCTGCACATAACGTTTAATGAAAATCTACCTCAATTAGCCACGTAATCTCACATGAAGGGGGAGGTAATGGTCCGGCGAGGATCGGGTCTACTTAAACGGGCATAATTACGAACAGGGAGGGGGTTGACACCCTTAAATGCAGCTGGCTCTTGGTGAATCTGACACTAAAAAGCCTCATGACTTTCATTAACGTCTGAGCACAGAGAGACAGTAGAACAGAAAAACAAAAAAATGCCTTTCATCCGTTTGTTCATGCTCTCCTGCTCCTTGCCACCGTTGTCTGGAGATTCAAGCAGTTTGGCAGCAAGACCTCCCCTGCCTCATTTTAATAAGACTGTCTAGGATTTTCTGGCTTTCAACCGTATAATACAATGTGATTCTCCTGTCATACCCGCATTCAAATGCCAAATCTGTCACCCGAGAAGCCAAGAGCAATTTTGCACTGACTGAGCTGCAGTGGCGGCACTCCTTGTCATGCTCTCACGTGCTTGTACTTAAGCGGTCACATAAACACGGTCTGTTTCGTCAGCTCACCAAGCAGGTAGCAGACCCACCACACTGCCTGGCTACATGACATGCTACGCTAATGTCTTTTTCGAGGCCTGAAGTCTCCCACCCAGCAAAAAGTTCTCGAAAAGATGTTGTCTTGAAAACATTGAGATTTCTTTGAAAAGTGAAAGGTAAAAAGCCAGTCTGGCTAGTCATTGAGGCACAGTGCGGGATGACACAGGGTGTTGGAGAGAGTGCAATACCTGTGTCTGGATGGCTGGCGCAGATGTCATGGGGTTCTGTAATGCTAGGCGCACAACACGACGATCCTCCCTTGATGTGATCTGTCTTGGGCGTGGGTGTGTGGGTGCCCTCACGTGCCCATTGGTTCCAACATCGGGTGACTGTAACATCTGCATGCCCCACATGTCAGGGAATTGCATGATACAACCACCCAGCCTCATACAGACCCACAAGGCAACCCCCATCAAACTCCCGGTAATGTGCTGGTAATGATGTCTAATGCGTTTATGAGGCATCCTCTGTGTCTGGTGACTAGACATGCCAGTTCCTTGCAAATCTAATCATTTACCGTATTTTTCGGACCATAAGACGCACCTTTTCCTCCCCCAAAGGGGGGAGAAAAAGTCACTGCATCTTATGGTCCGAATATTGCTCTGCTCACATACTTTAACCCTCTGGGGTCGAGTGCATAGTTGGCGACGCAGCGTACTTCTCGCGTCTATTTCAGTTTATATCTCGCTGAAATCTTAATGTAGAATCATGAAAAAACACTGGCTAAATCCGTAATCTGTCTTCTTTTCAAAACGTCCATTGTCGGAAGTATTACAGTTTTTAAAATTAGGTTAAATCGGCAAAAAATGTAACTATGTCCCCTTACTTTGTTTTACCTGCATCGGGGGCGTGTAGTACCGCTCTCACCCGAAGATCGCTATTCACATTCTAAATAGCCGCATTAGCGCGTATTCAAATCGCATTCGCATGGTAATTTGGAGAACAACGCAACGGTGAAACACGATCCAAATACATCCCCATCAGCACCATAAAAGGGGGGAGGGATGTGGCCAGGTGTCAATGGATCATTCATACACATGAAAGTTTTTTGTTACTGAAGTGTCTCCTTGTTTCTTTGTACTTTTATTGGTTTTTACTGACTTTATTTGTTAATAACAGTGATAATGGTTCTTAATGCTGCTGTTGACTACTGTTCACTGTACATGGTTGACGTAAAATATTGTAGGATACTATTTGGTTCAGAATTTCTTAATTTCCCTCCTCTAAAACTAAGTGCGTCTTATGGTCCGGTGCGTCTTATGGTCCGAAAAATACGGTACATACCCATCGCTGGTCTACACGTGTACCAAATTTTATCCAAATCGAACCATTACTTCTGGATGCTGAACTTTTTTGTCACTGAGTGTATAACTCATCTTATAACATGTACACCAAAACAGACAGAAGTTAAATGACTAGCAAATAAGCGGGACAGCGTTGGGTAGGGGTGAGAGAATAGACATGATCAAATTAGCGATGGGGTGGAAAAGCTACAGAATTTAGAACCATTTTTTTAAACATAATACTCACCTGCTGCAATATATTTTCATGGAAATCTGAAGGTACCAGGGTGGGTCAAGCCTACAATGGTGTGGGTGAAGGCCCACTTCTCCCAGTACTGTAGGTCCTCTCCCTCACCGTGGCGATGGGCATATAAGCCATGGGACTACTCACACATGTGAGTGGTCATTGGGCTGGATTGGAGAAGACTGCCTGATGACAATTGACCGTTTGTCTGTTGATTGTGAGTTTCCCTTCTGTAGAGTTCCTCTGACAGCATGGAAAATTGCTTCCTGGTGAATGGTCGTAACAATCCATGAACAATCAATGGAACCTGTCACTCCAGGCAGCCTCCCTTTGTTAGAAAAAGGGAAATACAGATACTGTGCCATAATAACACAGGCAGGCTAGCTGGAGCTCACAAAGACAGCATGCAGCTAATTATACTGCCCCCATGTGACACACATGTGTGGAGAGCTGACCTGTGGCTGGTCCCCATCACCATAATGATGCTGGCAAGAACAGACATTGCAGTGGAGGTACAACTAAAGTTGGTCTGTCAAAGTTAACACATTGATTAATAATAACATCAACAACAACAAAATCAATAATAATAATAATAATAATAATAATAATAATAATAATAATAATAATAATAATAATAATAATAATAATAATAATAATAAACGGTGCAGTGGTTAGCACTGTTGCCTCACAACAAGAAGGTCCTGGGTTTGGTCCCTGGGTCACCCAGGGTGCCTTTCTGTGTGGAGTTTGCATGTTCTCCCCGTGTGTGCGTGAGTTTTCTCCAGGTGCTCTGGTTTCCTCCCACAGTCCAAAGACATGCAGGTTAGGTCGACTGGCAGCTTCCCCGCGACCCCAATATATTAAGCGGTATGGATAATGGATGGATAATAATATGTTATAATTTTTTTGATTGCATTAACAATTAACTTGTTCATTTTAATACCTCAATAGGAGAATAGTATGAGCAATGATTAATAATATATTCTTTTTTTTTGCTTATACTATTTTCATATTGGGGTATCAAAATTAATAAAAAATCAGACAAAAAAACAAGACTTAAAGAGAAATGCTAATGTGTTAATGTAGCTTGAAAATAAAGACAAATGGAGAGAGAGAGATGTTTACAATCAAAGTCCTTTAAGGTGATGAGTGGATGGGTGTTTAAGCTGAAATTAAGAGCTGGAGGCATCCAGTAATTTATTAGCACAGTATCAGGTTAACAGGATCCAGTTCTTAGAGCATTTAAACCGATTCAATCCAAACATGTTTCCGTAGTGGTTGATTTCTGAGCGGGAGAGCAGCAGCATATTTGGTTTGTACGTGTCACGTTCGGTGGGGAGGCGAGCAAGGAAGCAGGCGAGTAGCAGCCAGGAGTTAGGGAAACGGGGTTTATTCGGAGACAGACAGACAGGTACGGACATCGACGGACACTACAATGACAAGTCTGGGGAAGACTGACTCAGACGAGGACTAAATACACAAGACAAGCTAGACTTAACAGGACACAGGCGATCACAATTAGGGCTGAACACGAGGTAACGAGGTGGGCGTGGCACACATCGGGAGCGGACGGAGTGGGGCGTGACAGTACGGGCCTCAGAGGAGTGGCCAGTAAGAAATTTAAATTTTTTTTTATCTTTCCCTGAATGTGGGAGATGCATGTGGGAGGATCGTGTCGTGAGTAGGACCTCATGCCTACCTGAATATTTCTGTCTTCATTATTGAAAGAGAGCATGACCGATTGGTTATAGAGGCCAACGATGCAGAGCAGGCAAATTGCACTCGCTTATTCCTGAAATGCCATTTTACGCACCATTGAGACATCAGCTGCGCCGCTCCAGTAAAGTGAAGACATTCCCCCCAAGGCTTCCGCATGACCGACCCCCATGGGGTGGCTTTCGGGTGGAGTTAGGGCTGACACAGGGGGCAGTTTCCTGGAGGAGCTGCGGTTAGTGCAGACAGTGAGAGATGAATGTGGAGGAAGACGTGTCAAAGACCACCCAGCAGCCATTTTCACACCAGAGGGGAAAAAATCTCATTACACGCCCGAGCCGGCTCCGAGGGAGTAACACAGCCAGGCTGGCGGAACAGACCCCCAGTGACCTGCAGCTCTGCCATTCCACACCACCACTCCTTGTAGACTGAGGCCTTTTTTGGCTTTTGAACTATTACAAACTCAGGCTATCAAGTGTCTCATAGGAATATCTGGGCAACCGTTATGAGGAACAGAAAGGTAAGAAAAATAAGACAGCTATTTCATCTCTATGTCTCTCTCGCTCTCTCTCTCTGTCTCACACACACACAGACACATACACAAACACACACAGTCATTACGTTGGCACTAATTTGTGTTGCATGTCTATCTTTGAATGCTTAATGTTTTCTATTCCATACGAATGACTCACCCTCGTCATCAGAAGCTTGTTTTACGGTCACCCTCATGGCTCCTCTTCAGAGTCGTGTGACATGTGCCGGAAGTGTGTCATCTCAGATGTGCTTTGAAAGTTCACCCAGAAATATGACAGCAAAAGGAGAAAGCTGCCAGGAGAGCCTAACAAGCTAGCTCCACATCTCAGGGCGACGTGGATTAGCGGGTTCAGACGCTGTGTCAGTGATCAGAAGGCTGCTGGCTCAAATCCCAGAGTGATGTCACTGTTGGTACCCCTTGAGCCTCATTGTTGGGCCAAATAGCTAAAATGCTCCAGGGACTGTGAGACATAGGCCTCAGACGGCTTGTTTAGCTTAGATATTTTAACAACCATGTTCTCATTTGAGAATTATACACATCATAACAGTCCTAGTCCAGGTTTGGGTTACTCAAAGCCTTCATAGTGCTGCAATTTTCAAAGACAGAGAATTCAAAAGGATAATCTCTCTAACATATAATGATTGTAGTGCTACAAATATCTATAAGTGTCGTGATTTGGGGGGGGGGGGGGGGGGGTGTCTTTGCAATAACCTGGAATAACAGACTCCGTAGATGTCAGCATATAGATAACCAGTTCTATGAATGTTTCGCATTTGTGTTGCAGTTTATCCTTCTGCATGTTTCAGCATGTCATTGCACAGTACTTTCATGGAAGCTTGTCTCATACTGTGTTTTTTCAGATGCTCATCCAGTTCTCTAAATGCAGTCTACATTGTCTGAGTCCTACCCTAGACATGATTACTCCTTCCCTAGGCCAATAAGCTGTCTTGTGCTGCATCGGTGAAGGACTGAGTTCTTCCAAGAAAGACAATCCGTGTTTTATCTGAAGGGCTTCATCCATTCTGGGGAAGCTGTTTTATTAGCCTCTAGGTCCTCAGCTCACAGATCTATGCTTGCAGTAATGACAGGCCCCAGTCCTCCGCGGATGCGCTGTTTGACTCGGTTACCCAAAAATATCAGCGTAACACTTGTTCTCGCTGGTCTGGATGCCGGATCTGATGAAGATCCCCAAGAAAGTGTTCACAAAGGCAGGCCAGATACACTAACTGTCACTCCCTTACCTGTTTACCTTGCAAAAATACATCAAGCGTAAAATGAGAGCTCCTCAGCCTAGTGCAAATACAAAAGGTTTCCCCAATTCCAACGTGATGTCAAAGGTCTACCACATTCTCTATATGCAGGCCCATGTCTCTCAATGTGTCAGCTTCTCCCGACAAGCTCATCGTTCTCTGAAAGAAGCCACATGCACTGGCCATGTAATTATCTCTGTCTCCGGCCCCGATCTGTGTTGGAGAAGGAAGTAATTTGGTCACTGCCAATAGATTTCCACCCAATTATACTCAGCAATACAGATAAAGTGTGTAAGTCCATTAGTGTTAGATATTTTAAAATTTCCTGTCATCTGCACGATTTCATTGGCAATGAAATGCAGCATCTGTAAAAGTGGCTTTTACAATTACGTAGTGAAGTATAATTACGATGGATATATAATTAAGAAACATAATCGGCAAACTGCTTGATTATATGGCTTCATAGGCTGTCCTAATCAAAATTCACAACCACCACGCTGAGTCGGTTTAGTTAAACTCCACCTGGCAGCGCAGTGTGGGCACCCATGATATAAAAACATACTTCTTTTTTTTTTTAAACATTTTGCTGCTGCTAAGATAATAGAGACAAAGTCCCTGTAGCTTTGCTTTAGCATCCTGGGGCATCATCAGCTCACACTCAGTATCGTGACATGCTGCAGTGCGCTGATCAACTGCATGCAGAGATTATCACCAGGCAGAAGTGTATATTTATGGTGAAATCCAAGCAATGTTCACTTTACGTTTACGTACAATTGAAAGAGGATCGCTTACAACACTTATACATAGCCTGTCAAAAAAAAAAACAGTCAAGTGTTGGAAGCCTTGGATATGTGACATATATTTTGAAACATGCTAAATGAAATGAAACTATACTTGCCATTTATACAGGTACATCGGAATGTGTTCGTTTTCACATATCCCATCAGGCTCTCCTTTTTAAAGACACACATATAGTTGAGAGTGAAGCTTGGGATCTTAGTGCAGGGTCAGCCATTTATCCCATGACCCTGGAGCATTTTTGGAGGCTCAGGGGCTTGCTCAAGGAGCCAGCAGAGATCACAGGCACGGAGGCCTAACTCACTGAACCACACACTGACCCCCTTCTTTCATGTAGAAGATAACTCTGAAAAATGAATGGCTAAGGATTCACCAGTGACCAAGTTTGTTTATCCCCCAGATTCCTGGAGCATTCTTGCAAAGGGGGTTTCCATTCAGACCTTTTATTACATTATCGCAATTACTGAGACGAGAGTCCTCTCAGAGTGATGGCGTTCATCAGGATGTGTGGCTGGCATTCCTACAGCTTGCAGCAGATGTGTGGCTCTTTGGTTTGCCTGGACAGCTGCCTCGGTCTCAGCAGGAGAAAGATGACTCCCATTACACCCTGGACAAGATGGTATTTGGAAACAAATTATTATTTTTTTTAATTAAAAAATGGGGGAAAATGGTCTGGTTAGACATCAGTTGGAACGATTTGTGAGTCACATTTATCCAAGACTCTGTCTCATCAATGGCAGCTCACCATATCACTGGTGAGGGATTTCTATATAATTAGATCAATGTAACCTTCCAGATTTGACCTCAGCACCCAGCTCACAGAACTGCCTGATCTGTTAGAGGTCAGCAGTGGGCAAGGCAGACACCAGGAATGGATGGTGAGGTGCATCTGCTCTCTGACGTTCCCACAGCTGTCTGGGCAATACTCCCGCACTGGGCATCACTCATATTCACCCAGAGCGAACACAACGTCTAATCCCACCTCTGCAGGTGGACACGCAGCAGAAGCTTAGCCATGGAACACAGTTTGCCACGGTATATTCACTAGCCTATGTGTATCCTACGTGTGTTTTTTATGTGTCTTTGTGTTATTCGATGTAGCATTTATCGATGCTAATATTAATGTGACCATTATTCAGTCACCTAGAAGGGTAGTTATGATAGAGGCTTATGAAACAGTAACATTATCTTGGGGGCTGTGTGTGGCACACCAATGCTGGGCCATTGATTGGAAGGCTGTCAGAGTGATGTCACTGTCGGGCCACTGAGCAAGGCCCTTAACCCCAATTGGTCCAGGGACTTACTGACCTGGATTTCTCAAAAAAAAAAAAAGGGAAGGACAATGTAGTGATATCTGGAAAGGCCTCGTCTGCTACCACCACCCCCCCCCCCCCCCACCCCTTCATTACAGAGATTGTGAATGTGCTATTATACTGAGTTGTCAGAGGACTGAAAGGCCCCGTTTGTGTGTGAGGGTTTAGCGCATCCTGAGTAAATGCACAAAACTTGCTGGACATGCTTCAGAGCACAGTGGGCTAATGGCGCAGAGCTACTCAGTGAGAAAAAACTTAATTACAGGAAAGATTCACTTCACTTCTGCCTCTCACACTCAGGGGGAAGTAATGACGTGAAAGGCTGCCATTCTGCAGTGGGAACAAATGTGGTTTGAAAGGTGCATCATGGCAACTATGAACAAGAACTCATCGTCGTCATCATCAGCATCATCACCATCACTGTGGTGCAGCTGTCCCGGGGTTATGTCTGTACATGCAGCTCTCTCTCTATGGGCTTTCAAGTTTCATGTGTTGCTGCTGTGTGTTCAAAGGTACATGGTGAAATTCTTGTGCCACAGATGCAGGGGAAGGGACATGTGCATGGGGAGACAATAGATCAGACACAGTAAGAGATGTGACAGTACAAGTTCAATATAAAAGTGAGTGAAAAAGAAATAGGCAATAAATAGGGCATGCGGTGAGGACATGATTGTGTAGTACAGATAGGCAGTACAGTATTAGTAAAGTGTAGCAGTGGTATATGATCAACAGTGCATAATACATGTGCAAGTCCCTGGTGCCTCAGTGATTTGACAGCTTGGGAAAAGATGCTGCCTCTATTTGGGGAGGGGGGTTACTGAACTATATCAGGTGGGAGTCACTGATGAGGCTTTTTATCTGCCATGGCCTGCTATCAGTATGAAATCATTTTAGGTGAAACTCACAAGAGAAGCTGTCCAATAATAATCTGTATCACTGATTCACTGCTGCCTGTCCTTGGTGTATCTGAGGAGACTTGGAGTCCAACTGGAGGCTAATTTCTGCTGTGAAAAGGGATCTTGGGGGTTGGGGTGCCGCTCTGTATCCATAGATCCATGCAGCCAAGACTTGTCCCTATTGACAGAATTCAACAAGACATTAGTATTATCAAGAAAACAAAGGTGAACAAATGTTGTTACCTAGAAAATCTACAGATATCATATACATAAAGATATCATATACACAAATAATTCTTCACAAAAAGATTGATTTTTTTCCTTCGATTTTACTCTCCAGTCATTGTTACATTACGATCGGCGAGATTAATTTTTCTCACAATAACATTTGTGATTGATCTGCATGCTTGACAAAGAGATTCTTTAAATGTTAAACATGCAGAAGCTTACCACTAATGTATAGGAAATAATGTGTGTTGGTGTTAGTGTTGCTTTTTGACTTACTATTCCAATTATAAAAACTGTTTTTACTGCCCTAAATTCATTTTTTCCCTTTTAAATGGTCCATTACTACATTGACTTGAAATGCTAATCATCTGAAACCTACATTAGAGAGATGTAGATAAATTTGAAATACAAAGTTGAGCACAGATTAAGAGCAACGCTGGCATGGAGCCAAAATGTAATCATGGGTGGAATCTTATTTCTTGTAAGACATGCAATGAGGACCAATGATTGGAAATGGATCTAACATGAATATAAGCACAGAAACTCTTTAAAGAATTAATACAGCAGGAAATCACTTGTCTTATCAATATGCATATCTCTGGAATTGTACTGTATGTTATAATTAGTTTAACTGGTTAGCAGGCTTCTTTTCCGAGAGTAACTAAACATACTTTTTCTGTTTTAACCCCTTGTGCATTTGTACTCCTATGCAGTTCTACACAGTTCAGCCATAACATTAAAACCACTGACAGGTGAAGTAAATAACATTGATAATCTCATTACGATGGCACCTGTCAAGGGTGCCATTTTATTTTAGGAAAAGGATACCGTCAGTTCTTGAAGTTAATGTGTTGGAGTCAGGAAAAATGCAAAAAGCATAAGGATCTGAGCGTCTATGAACAAGGGCCAAACTATATTGGCTAAATGACTGAGTCAGAGCTACTCCAAAACAGCAGATGTTTTGGTGTGTTCCTGACATGCAGTTATGATTACCTAGCAAAACCATCCAAAGAAGGCCAACCAGTCAAATGGTGACAGGATCATGGGCGTTCAAGGCTCATTGATGTACAAGGGGATCAAAGGGTAACCCATTTGGTCTGATCGTATAAGAGACGTACTATAGCACAAACTGCTGAAAAAGTTATTGCTGGCTTCGACAGAAAAGTGTCATAACACACAACGCATTGCTTGTTGGGTACGAGGCTGCGTAACTTCAGACAGGTCACATGATGTGGAGGGCTGGGTATGTGTGGCTGTTTACCTGGGGAAGAGATGGCACCAAGATGCACTATGGGAAGAAGGCAAGCTGGCGGAAACAGTGTGATGCTCTGGGCAATGTTCTTCTGAGAAACTTTGAATCCTGGCATTCATGTAGATGTTACTTTGACACATACCATCTACCTAAACATTGTTGCAGACCAAATACATCCCTTGACAGCAAAAGTATTCCCCAATGGCAGTGATCCTCCTTCAGCAGGATAATGTGCCCTGACACACATTGATTTCCGGTCGAGTACCACCAAAAGTTCCAGTACCTAAAGTGCCAAACCTACTGGGCTTTTTGGTCCTTTGGTACTTTAGGGTGGTATTTGAAACGCTTTCTTTGTCAATTGATTATGCAAATAGCCTGTCTCTGAAAAATGATACTAGACAATATGACATTAATGAAAAATCTGGAGAACACAGGCCTGGGAGGCACTTAAATGCATTACTAACGAGGGAGCAGATGAGAAGCAGCTGAGAGTGGTTAACACAATGAGTAAAGACAAATGAGGACCAGGCGTGGCTTGTTAGAGGAGATAGGAGAGTCAGGCAGACACGGCAGGCAGGACGTGAAAAATAAAACTGTCGTCTTTGAAAAAAAGTTGCAAACTCGGAAGACAATGATTAGCAAAGTAAAAAAAAAAGTAATAATAATGGATGCATGAACAAATGAAACACCCAAACTTAAATTGCCATCTGGTTAGAAAAAGAAATTCAAGATCAGGATGGCAAGACAAGAAATAAATTATTTTGTAAAATATACTATGACAGTGTCATGATCCGATCGTCCGCTCCTCCCGTGTGCCACGCCCCCTCGTTAACCTTGTGTGGATTTCCCGTGTGGATTTCCTGATTGTTATCATTAGTTCATTGTATTTAGTCCGCGTTTCCGTTTGTTTCCCCAGTCCGGTCAATGTATTGTCAATGCGTTATTGCTTGCCTTTTCCTTTGATTAAACCCCGTGTTCCCCGAATCCTGGCTTCTTGTGCGTTTGTCTGCGCTCCGGGCGCGTGCAATGTGACAGACAGCATGGTATAATTTTGTTGTAATAATTATTAGGGGTATTTATAAAGCAAAAAAAGGAGTTTAACATATATTTCTCCCAAACACATCTAGGAGTGATTAAAACAACAACGATGAAAATGATTCTGATTGTCTTAGAGCAGGGCTCTCCTGGTCCTGGAGAGCTACTATCCAGTAGGTTTTTTGTTGCACTTGGCTTCTGATGAGCCAATCCTGTTTCTGGTATTTACCTGAGAACAGATGTGGCTCATCAGAAGCCGGGTAGGATAGAAAACCTACTGGACGGTAGCTCTCCAGGACCGGAGTTGGAGACCCCTGTCTTAGAGAATGCATGCAGTGCTCATGCAAAGGCAACGGAGGTAAACTTTAAACTAATTGTTAAACATATAGTAGATGATCTTTAAAAAGAATAATCATCAAAATTACAAAACTTAGTATGTTTTTTTCCCCTGCGATAGTTAAAAATGTTGCAGTGGTCAAATGGCCTTCGTCTCCAAATTCCCCAGATCTCACTCTGATCAAGGATCTGTGGGATGTGCTGGACAAACAAGTCCATGGAGGCCCCACTTCTCAACTTACAGGACTTAAAGGATCTGCTACTAACATCTTGGTGGCAGATACCACAAGACACCTTCATAGGTCTTGTGGAGTCCATGTATCAACAGGTCAGATCTGTTTTGGTGGTACAAGGGGGACTGACACAATATTAAGTAGGTGATTTTAATGTTATGGCTGATTGGTATATGTATTGAACTGTAATCTCATTGATCCTTAAATGCAGACCCTGCTTTCAGAGCAGCATGTTGTTAGGGTCGGTCCCTGTCTTGTCCCGTTCTGTCTGTTTCTCCATTCAGCTATAATGTTCTTTTCTTTCTGTTTCACGGGGTTTACCACCTCTTACAGACCGGATTGTTTTCACCAGCTCCCTGGGCTGCCATGTGACTGACTGGGCTGAGCATGCAGCTGATGTCCATGCATCTTACCGTAGTGGGTTCAAGGCAAACCAGAGGCCAGTCTTAACAATGTTACACATTTTGTTGCCCAATTTTAATAGTATTCTTGTCTTCATGTATTGGCATATGTATTGGTCCTTGCATTTTGTGTGTTTATAGATATCCCTGCCTGTGTCTAGTTTTGTAGCAATGCTCCATAATCCTTTATTCTAGTGTAGAGTCCTTGTGCTTGTTAGTGACTTTCAACCGTTTCCTGTTGGTCAGAGTCCCTAGTATTTGTAATTAAATATGGCCCACACCTGTCCCTCATCTAGCCCTCATTATCTGTGTATATATGTGCCCTACTTTTTTGTTGGTCATTGCATGTGTTGGATTGTGTTTGCCTGGAGTCCTTGTGGATGGTCCTTGCTGTAAACACCCCCCCCACCACCCCCACAATCTCAGGTTCGTAGATAACTTGCTTTTCCCTTTGTTCTGAAAGCCTCCTCCTGGGCTGTCAATCATGCCCCATCATGACACACGTGGTTGAGGCATTAGTGAAGCTGCAGGTTAACAGTAGCTACAGTAGCAGCCTACGCAGGGTAGGTTCTCCACTGCTAAATATTGACTTAATCCCAAGATGGCTCTGCCACATTGGGTGACCTCATGTAACCATCTTCTAAAAGCAGATTACTGCCCTCTGTTCCTAGGGTGTGCTTTGAAGCAGTGCTTTGTCAAATGGGAAGGGGGAGGAGGCCACTCTGCATGGGTGCTCCAGAGGCACATGGATATGCACCTGCATGGCGGAGTGGTGGTAATGGCTCAGCCAGAATGGCCGTGACGCACCTCTAATTAGGCTTTCTGGCGGATGGATGAAGATGCTAAAAGGCAGGATGGTGCTGGCATGCACTCGGCACATGCATGCCAAAGTACACGGCTCTGAATGTCACGCTCTGGAGAGGGAAATGTCAAAGCACTGTAAACCTCGTGCTTGCGTCGCTCGCCCTCTCCCTTCTTCTCTCACTGTAATCCAAATCACATAAATAGCAGCCACCATCTTTGATTGTGCCGAGTAAACAATGGATGCAGATGAAAGAGCAGAGCAGCGTGTGTCCGACCTGGAGCCTGCTTTGTCGCTAGTGCACTTTGCTAATTGACAGGGATGAATGAATATGAAATAATGAATCTGAGGCAGCCACAGAGGCATGTGTAATAATGTGGCAATGAGTGTTTGGAGTGCAATGTCACCCTCATTATCCATGGTGCTTTGCTCTAACATGAAGCCCCCTGTGAGTGGGTACTAACTTCCACACGTTACTCTGCCCATCATCAGGAGGCTACTTTATTGTTTCTGGGGTGCCACTCAAAATTCATCATTAGAGGTTTTAAACAAAATAAATAGCCGCCCGTCAGAAATTTGTATCTAGCTGGTTAGCAAAAACTACCATGTTAGCAGACCATGCCACTTCAGCATCTCCTAAAAGAGAAGTGCATTTGTTTCATATTTAGTAGTTTGAGTGGTGGTAAACACTGCCGTTACCTGTCAGGCCCCCTATGAAGATGCAGGATTACCAGAGCCTGTATTGGTATGGCCGCCTCTAACCTGCTCCCTGGCTGGACCTGCCTCCACTGCTGTCCTGATCAAACGTCAGCAAAGATTGGAGCGGTAATGAGCGCTGACCCAGGTTACTGCGCACTAAGCAAAACAGAGCATAACAATATATAAAAATTGCTGATAAAGACATATAGGCTGAGCACATTGATATGGATAATCTGGTTAAGTCCCTCATCTGACGGCAAGCTCCCCCCCCACCCAATATCACCTCTAAATGAAGTTATTTACTCTGTGCTGAGATGCTGTCAGCCACTATAATGAAGCTTTCAGACAGGAGGGACGAAGCAGGGTTTGGTGTCTGAGTATAAATAGCTCAATTTCGAGAGTATGTCCATTGCTTTGCAAAAAAAAAATAAAAAATAAGAAGACAAATAAAAATAAACATCTGTAACACGTTGGATAAATGTGTTTTAATTATTAAGTCAAATGTGATGTCAAGCCAAGATGCTCCTGTTTTTGGTAAAGGGGGAAAAACTGCAAATGGATCACAAAAGTAGACTTCATTTTAAGTGTTAATTAACATTACCAGGAATACCTGACGCCAGAATTCACACCTTGTATAATTCAATTAATTTTGCGCTCTGCTCTCCAACCTCCACTCCCCCCCCATCCCCCCCGCGGTATCAGTTAGTGGAAGGTGGGGGTTGATGGAGCTGTAAATAGTCCAAAATGACTACCACTTTTAGCGGTATTAATGAACAAATCAAAGGTTGGTAATGCTTGCCATATGTGGACTTAAAACCTTCTTAGACACTTCAATCTAAGCTAAGATACTGTACTGTAACACGTTTTGAAGACTGGAACATTTTTACTCTCATCTGTATTTAACTAACATTAAACCAGATAAAAATGTCCATTTAAAACTCCGACCAAATTGTATTTAATCGCCAAACAGTTCGCTGGTATTGGGCTCCTTTCCGCCGTAGCGTTACACTATGTAAGGTGGCATGTCCCTGAATCATAAATCATTGAGAGCTTAAGTGACTGTAAGAACAGCCTCACAACTAGTGCGCTGCATCTAACATAATGGCTGATCACTCCGGTAGGATCGTAAGGATCCGCAATGCATTTCAACACCTGAAGAACTATACTTACAACTGTTTCGTTTTTTAATTTATTGTAAGGTGCCGGTTTTAATAATAATAATATAAAATATGCCCTCTCACTCCGACGAGCTACAGATGCTTTTCTTTCTTTATCTCTCTTTATTATTTAAAAGGTTTTAATAATAATAATATAAAATATGCCCTCTCACTCCGACGAGCTGCAGATGCTTTTCTTTCTTTATCTCTCTTTATTATTTAAAAAGGAGACTGACAGCCCTGTTTTTCTAATCACGTGCGTGATGAATGTGTTGCCTGCCGTCTATGTTTAAGCGCGTTTTAGCGAGATGCGGAAGCCGCACACCGAAAATGCGAACAGCCCAACTGTTATAAATCGCCTTTATATTGTCCGCGTTTTTTTCTTGTTTGAGGTTAATGTGAAAATGTTACACAGACCTATGTGGAAAGCAGATGTGTGTGTGCGTGTTGGGGGGACGATGCATTTGCTTGCGTAAATATTTTATTTAAGGTTTCATATTTGTTCATTGATGGCTGTTGTGAAACACCTTTCTTACCCATCAGTAGACTCACAGTGGCCTCTTTCTAAGGTACCCATACATAGTACTGGACAGGACCCACTTTATTAGGTACACTTGGCCGGGTAGGACCTCTTTTTGTCTTAAAAATGTGAACTTCGCAGTTCGACTATATCATGTTCTTAGTTGATCTGTCATAATTATTATTAAACACCTGAAGAGGTAACCATGAACTTAAAAGTAAACCAAAAGTTCACATTTTTACTCTGAAACATTCATGGTTAAAGTGTAAACTTTATAGTAGAACTATAAATAATTAAGTTTTAACTGTAAACTTTACAGTTTTTTACCCTCATTATCCATGGTGCTTTGCTCTAACATGAAGCCCCCTGTGAGTGGGTACTAACTTCCACACGTTACTCTGCCCATCATCAGGAGGCTACTTTATTGTTTCTGGGGTGCCACTCAAAATTCATCATTAGAGGTTTTAAACAAAATAAATAGCCGCCCGTCAGAAATTTGTATCTAGCTGGTTAGCAAAAACTACCATGTTAGCAGACCATGCCACTTCAGCATCTCCTAAAAGAGAAGTGCATTTGTTTCATATTTAGTAGTTTGAGTGGTGGTAAACACTGCCGTTACCTGTCAGGCCCCCTATGAAGATGCAGGATTACCAGAGCCTGTATTGGTATGGCCGCCTCTAACCTGCTCCCTGGCTGGACCTGCCTCCACTGCTGTCCTGATCAAACGTCAGCAAAGATTGGAGCGGTAATGAGCGCTGACCCAGGTTACTGCGCACTAAGCAAAACAGAGCATAACAATATATAAAAATTGCTGATAAAGACATATAGGCTGAGCACATTGATATGGATAATCTGGTTAAGTCCCTCCCCTGACGGCAAGCTCCCCCCCCACCCAATATCACCTCTAAATGAAGTTATTTACTCTGTGCTGAGATGCTGTCAGCCACTATAATGAAGCTTTCAGACAGGAGGGACGAAGCAGGGTTTGGTGTCTGAGTATAAATAGCTCAATTTCGAGAGTATGTCCATTGCTTTGCAAAAAAAAAATAAAAAATAAGAAGACAAATAAAAATAAACATCTGTAACACGTTGGATAAATGTGTTTTAATTATTAAGTCAAATGTGATGTCAAGCCAAGATGCTCCTGTTTTTGGTAAAGGGGGAAAAACTGCAAATGGATCACAAAAGTAGACTTCATTTTAAGTGTTAATTAACATTACCAGGAATACCTGACGCCAGAATTCACACCTTGTATAATTCAATTAATTTTGCGCTCTGCTCTCCAACCTCCACTCCCCCCCCATCCCCCCCGCGGTATCAGTTAGTGGAAGGTGGGGGTTGATGGAGCTGTAAATAGTCCAAAATGACTACCACTTTTAGCGGTATTAATGAACAAATCAAAGGTTGGTAATGCTTGCCATATGTGGACTTAAAACCTTCTTAGACACTTCAATCTAAGCTAAGATACTGTACTGTAACACGTTTTGAAGACTGGAACATTTTTACTCTCATCTGTATTTAACTAACATTAAACCAGATAAAAATGTCCATTTAAAACTCCGACCAAATTGTATTTAATCGCCAAACAGTTCGCTGGTATTGGGCTCCTTTCCGCCGTAGCGTTACACTATGTAAGGTGGCATGTCCCTGAATCATAAATCATTGAGAGCTTAAGTGACTGTAAGAACAGCCTCACAACTAGTGCGCTGCATCTAACATAATGGCTGATCACTCCGGTAGGATCGTAAGGATCCGCAATGCATTTCAACACCTGAAGAACTATACTTACAACTGTTTCGTTTTTTAATTTATTGTAAGGTGCCGGTTTTAATAATAATAATATAAAATATGCCCTCTCACTCCGACGAGCTACAGATGCTTTTCTTTCTTTATCTCTCTTTATTATTTAAAAGGTTTTAATAATAATAATATAAAATATGCCCTCTCACTCCGACGAGCTGCAGATGCTTTTCTTTCTTTATCTCTCTTTATTATTTAAAAAGGAGACTGACAGCCCTGTTTTTCTAATCACGTGCGTGATGAATGTGTTGCCTGCCGTCTATGTTTAAGCGCGTTTTAGCGAGATGCGGAAGCCGCACACCGAAAATGCGAACAGCCCAACTGTTATAAATCGCCTTTATATTGTCCGCGTTTTTTTCTTGTTTGAGGTTAATGTGAAAATGTTACACAGACCTATGTGGAAAGCAGATGTGTGTGTGCGTGTTGGGGGGACGATGCATTTGCTTGCGTAAATATTTTATTTAAGGTTTCATATTTGTTCATTGATGGCTGTTGTGAAACACCTTTCTTACCCATCAGTAGACTCACAGTGGCCTCTTTCTAAGGTACCCATACATAGTACTGGACAGGACCCACTTTATTAGGTACACTTGGCCGGGTAGGACCTCTTTTTGTCTTAAAAATGTGAACTTCGCAGTTCGACTATATCATGTTCTTAGTTGATCTGTCATAATTATTATTAAACACCTGAAGAGGTAACCATGAACTTAAAAGTAAACCAAAAGTTCACATTTTTACTCTGAAACATTCATGGTTAAAGTGTAAACTTTATAGTAGAACTATAAATAATTAAGTTTTAACTGTAAACTTTACAGTTTTTTTTCCTGGGCCACTTCAAGACTTGAGCACTTGTGCACTCACAGAAGCCTTTCTACACACCCCTGTTGTACTGAGCTGAGGGCTGGACAGTATGGGCAAAATTTATATCAAGATTTAATTTACAGCACTGGCAGTAACAGTATACAGACGTGGGCAAATTTGTTGGTAGCCTTACAGCTCATTGAAACAATGCTTCTCCTGAAAAGTAAAAAATTAAAAAGCAATTATGCAATGTATACCTGCATGCCTTTAGTATGTGATGGAGTAAGCCAGTAAAATTGTGAAAAGAAATGATTTGTTGTTTATTTTACAAAGATAAAGATAGTATGCTAAGATAGTATGGACAGATTTGTTGGTACCCCTAAAGACGCAATTTATCCTTGCATTATAGTCACGTTTCAAACTAAATATCACAGGTGCAATGGCTTTTCATCGGCCATCAACCTTTTCAGAGGAAAAGAACATGCTACTGTGTTTGGTATCATTATGTGCACCACATTGAACATGGACCAGAGGAAACAAATGACAGCTGTCAGAAGAGCTCAGAAAGAAGATTATAGATAACCATATTAAAGGTAAAGGTTATAAGACCATCTCCAAGCAGCTTCATGTTCCTGTGACCACAGTTGCCAATATTATTAAAAAGTTATAAGGTTCATGGGACTGTAGCCAACCTCCCAGGACATGGCTGCAAGGGGAAATGTTCAGAAGGATAGTGCGGATGGTCGAAAAAGAGCTCCAAGGTCAAGGTATGTCACTTTCTGTTTGCACAATCCTTTGCATTTTGAACAATAATGGGCTCCATGGAAGAAGGGAGGGCTCCACTATTAACAGAAAAACATAAAAAAATCCAGAGTGGAATTTTCCAAAATGTATGTATTTCCAAAGTATCTGGGAGAATGTCCTTTGGACTGATGAGGCAAAACATGAGCTTTTTGTCACATCAGCTCTATGTTTACAGAAGGAAAAATGAAGCTTTAAAAGAAAAGAACACCATACCTACAGTGAAACATGGAGGGGGCTTGGATTTGTCTTGGGGCTGCTTTTCTGCCTCTGGCACAGGGAACCTTGAATCTGTGCAGGGCACAATGAAGCCTCAAGACTACCAAGGCATCCTGGAGAGAAACATACTGCCCAGTATCAGAAAGCCCAGCCTCAGTCGCAGGTCATGGGTTCTCCAATAGGATAATGAACCAAAACATACAGCTAAAAGCACTCAAGAATGGCTGAGAAAAAAACATTGGAATATTCTTGAATGGCCCTCCAGATCGTAATTCTATTGAACATCTATAGCAGTGGTTCTCAATTCGGTCTGTAACCAGGCTAAAGCTGGTTACAGACCGAACACGGCATGTGCTGTGCTCGCCACGAGGCTTCTGCGCAAAGATGTATATTTCGCATTCAAAAAGATTCTACGCTTGTGTGATATAGCTCTGGGATCTCAGACACGGACAAAATAAGTTTTTCCTCCATTTTGTTGTCTGTGCCCGGTTCGTTGCCTTGTTTCTATTGATTGCGAGACAATTCGTCATAGCGCGCAGCGGTCAAAGTTCAACAAAGTTCATCTTTGACCACAGTGTTCGCACAAGTTCCATGGGCGGCACAGCGTAGTGTATGCCGTGTTCAGTCTGAAACCGGCTTTAGCCTATTAAGGACCATAAGCCTGATTAAGGTAGGGTTGGAACGAAAACATTCTGGCAGGTGGGGCACCAGGAGCAGGATTGAGAACCACTGATCTATAGAAAGATCTGAAAATTGCAGTGTGGAGACGCCACCTTTCAAACCTGAGACAGCTTGAGCAGTTTGCTCAGGAAGAGTGGGCCAAACTACCTGTTGGCAAATGCAGACATCTCATTGTGCAGTACAGAGATCACTTGTTGGGAGCGATTGCTGCAAAATGTGATGCCGCAAAATATTAAATTAAGGATGCCATATTTTTTGTCTGTGCCATTTTCATTTATTTAGTTATATAAATTATTCAACTGAATCAATAATCAAAAGCAAAGTGTAATTTGTGTTAAATATGGAATAAGCAATAAGGGATGCCATTAAACTTTTGTCCATTTCAAGTTATGTCAGAGATAGTTGTGTTTTTTTTGTGGAAGGGACCAATAAATTTCTCCACTGTATATTGTAGGATCACACATGCACATATGACAGAGCTTAAATTCCAGGTGGCCTGAGACAAGGCCTACCCTGGTACGAGAGGTACTCGCTGGCCTAGGCATAAAAGGGGGGTTAGTGACCCCACACACACACAGAAATAAGGGAGGCCAGGATTTCAACTTTTATGGCCCAAAGATTTAGGGACCTACGGACAGCCAAGTGAACCTCATGGATAGGGGTCCCTCGACTTGGCACACAACCCCCTCCCCAGACATCATGCCTTACATACCACTCACCCAACAGACCAACACCCTAAAGAAAGTTTCTTCTAAGTCGGCTTTTGTATACCCTGTATATTTCTTTGCTTATGATTGCTAGTCTCAATATATAAGTTATGTTTGTGTGTGTCCTTAGACAATCTTAGTGTTTTGTGTGCCACCCTTATGACCATGTTCACGGAGTATCACCTATTTTACCCCTCACACTTAAACACTTATATAAATTTGAATAAATAAATATGTATAGCTACCACTGCATATATGTTCTCATGGTTATACCAAAAAAATCTTGAAAATTAAATAGTGTAACCAGGTATCTCAGTTTGTCCTAACTTTCTTCTTCTTTCTTTGTTTAACAAACCCCCCCTTTTCTTCCACATTCCTCTGTGGCCGTTATCTGATCTTTGGCATGTTAGCATTTCTTTGTCCTGCTATTGCGCATTAAAAGAACTGAATTAAGATGTACATTATCCATTCTGGGGAGCAAATCAATTGGGATAAGCCACACCAACCAAAATATTTTGTTCCCAGATGTGCAATTTAAATTGGTATTACCACAAACTAACAGCCACGCCTATATAAGGGTAAGATGTGCGGTTTGAATGTGAATATGTAATGTAATGTCTGTACACAGTGCAACATCTGTTGAGATGCAACCCAAAACACTTATACCGTATATTGATGTGAGTCAGTAACATACATAATATAAGTAATTGTTAATTAATTAATACAGATGGTATGAGGTGTGAACCGCTATCCTGGTATGGCATGTTTGGTGTAAAACTGATGGAAAATGACTCCTGATTCCTGGTCAGTGGTTACCATGAAAGTGTATGTATCAAAGGTTACTCCAGCTTAATGAAAATCATCAGTAAAGGGGAATCAGTCTGGTCATAAGTCCAAAAAGGACTGCCACAGACACCCCTCCGAAACCTGCCAAATGGATGATCAGCCATTGGTTCAGGTGTCGAATTCCTGGTCATCCCTATTCATGAACTTTAGACCATAAAACCTGGCACCTCAGAAAAAATAAAAAAAGAGAACATCCGCCTGGGAGGAGAGCAGAAAGAACATCAACCCAAAGAGAGAGGTGGAGAACATCAGCTCAGGAGAAGAGAAGCCCACAAGAAGCCGTCCTGAAGCCTGTCGGTGAAGGCCTGCTACCTAACAGAGAACTGCAACAAAGACAAAGCCTTTCATCTTAAAGCTTCACAAGGAGAGAGAATCCAAGGGGCTCCACTCCAACAACCGCTCCAAACGCGGCGCCTTCCTGAGTGCCATCATCCCGTCAGCTCATCAGCCTCTGCAACCAACTGCCAAGACCCCCATGTGAATCCCATGTAAGTCTCACATTAACAGACTCACAGGGATACCGCAAATAAGTTTGGAGGAACCAACCATTCGGCATAACAATTAATTAATAATCATCATGAATTAATAATTAATAAAAATTTAATTAATTTCAAAACATATTGGTGGAGATATTAAAATTTACCTGAGCTAATAATTCCTACAATATCATGGTATATTTATTTTTCTTAAAATTTCAATATAAATGTTTCTGAATGGGTACGGCATTGGTACGAGAACTGCTATGATATTTCACATTGTATACAGGTATTTTAAGAATATTTATTGTGCAAAACAAATTGCCATAATAAATAGAAAAATACAAAGCCTGTCCTCGTGTAACTTCTATCTCTGAAAATCACTTTTACATGAAATAAAATCAAGCTGCACAAACTGAAAATCAAAACTGACTTCAAGTACAGCAGGACATGATTTGATTTAAGGTGAGAGAAAAGATTGCTTGTATAACTATCCCAACATGATTTGCAGATTATATGGTTTTCTGCTTGTTGTCTGACTTTATAAATCCAAACCAATTCCATATAATGGAAGTTCCACTGGTATTTTAACCAACTTCTCTTTGTTGTGTGTGCCGCTTTCAGCCATTACTTCCTTTAAGTACTGTAGCATGGGCTCTAATGTTTTCTATATGTTTCGCTGGTGCAGACTGATAATGATGAAGCCTGTTCTACCAGTTAGCACGGTACTGTAAAAATCCATACCTTAGGGTAAGTAAAGTAAGTTTAAAGCACATTTGAAAACAACTGAATTTTGTGCAATTTATATGAATAATACCTAATACAATACAAACATAAGACAAGGCTACGCAATAACACTGCCAGTCCAACAACAACTCCATAAGATAGGGAAGGGAGAGATGAAAACAATAGAAAATATTGTTTATCTGTCTGAATGCCACTTTGGAGAAGTTGTCCTCAGAAATGCAACTGACTGGATATTTCTTGTTCATCACAACATCGTCTGTAAACCCTTGATACTGTAGTGTGTAAAGATCCCAGGAGGGTAGCTGTATCTGAGGTGCTGGAAATACCACGTCTGGCAATCACCCCACATTCAGAATAACTTAGATCAGGTGTCTTTTTGAACCTCCTGACCTTGTCCGCGCGCTGCACATATTGAGTTGTAGTTCGCATGACTTACTGTTTGGGGGATCAGGTTATTTGCATTAACAAGCAGGTAACTGCTAGGTATACAGTGGTACCTCAAAACTCGAACTTAATCCGTTCAGAACTCGGGTTCGAATCCTAAAAATTTCGAGTTCTAATCAAATTTTCCCCATAATAAATAATGGAAAATCAAATAATTGGTTCCCGGCCCCCAAAAATTACACCTAAATATGTTTTTTTTTTTTAATCATTTAAACACAAAATGAACAGGATACAACAAGAATAGCATATACTGTACTAAACACATCTAAGCAAAATTATAATTTGTAAAGTAAGAAAATAAATGTATCCAAACAATGTGTAAAGTTAAAAAAAAAAAAAAAAAGTCCAGCCGCGATTGTCCAGTCTTTCCGTGTGCTACGCCCCCTCGTTAACCTCGTGTGGAATCCCCGTGTGATCAGCTGTTTCTGGTTGTTGTCATTAGTCCTACAGTATGTATTTAGTCTGTGCTTCAGTTTGTTTCCCCAGTTCGGTCATTGTATTGTCCGTCTCTGTTTTGCCTGCCTTACCTGTAATTAAACCCCGTATTCCCCGATACCCTGACATCTGCGCCTTTGTCTCCGTTTTGTCCATGCTCAGCACGACAATATTATCATAATTAAATGTATTAATGGTGTATTATTAATGATGTTAAAATAATTAATAAGAAATCTTTATTTTTAAATGCATTTTATTATATAATTACCGTTACTGTCTAGCATTGTCTAAATGTATTTTTACTGTCTAAATATATAAATTCAGCTAGTGTAAACATGCACGATATTATCACAGCGAATGCGAGGCTGAGACTGAAGCATTACCCTTTGTTTCCGCTGAGAGACGTGCTGCGTGACACATTTCCCGGCGTGTACAAGTAATCTTTGGTCGGCGTTCATGGTTCGACTTTTGAGATTCAGATTGACTTCTAATGAGTTTGAGTACTGAGGTACCACTGAGGTATTTCCCTAGTTAATTTGTAGTTATTTAATTATGTTCATTTAGTTACATAATTTACAGCTGTAATAAAAATATATATTCATTTGAAATGGTAATCAAAATAATCCACAAGTGCAGCTTACAGACTGATCTCATAGTATTTAGTGAGCTGGCTGAAGGTGCTGCTTCATTCCCAAATTTTACTTGGCTCATGATTTCTTCCAGTGAAATGTAATTACGTACCGAAAAAGAATCAATGTTATTTACTCGTTTTTGTTTTGCTTTAAACCAGTGGTTTTCAACTGGTGGGTCACACGGATTGTGTAGCTAAAAAAAATTTGAATTTTTTTCTTGTGACGTCGGACATTCGTAGATGCAATGCGCAATGTCATCCTGGGTATAATTTCATTTTGTTTTACCTCCAGTCCCTCATTTTCTGGTGAAAATAATAAATAAATACAAACAAAAAACGTAGGGCCGTGGTTCCTGAGGCTAAACCATTGATCAACAGTTTGGTATTCAATTGATGGAATAATAAATTCTGCATTTTACATGGCAAACATCTCTGCTTTCATTCTTCCATGGACCTCGCTCATTTGTACTCTCTGAAAGATTGATTTCAGCACACGTGCTGTCTTGGATTCTCGTTGCTGCCAAACTGAGCAAATTTGAAATCTTCGTGTGTTTGATAACATGTCCTTTATGCTTTTATGAGATCTCTGTTTAGTGTAAAATGTGATAGGGGTCCAGTCATGCTGAAACCTCAAATGTTTCAAAGCCCGTTATCTCTGCTTCCCAAATATTCTCAGTAATGACCTGGATTTGCAGCTCCCTGTCGATTAAACCTAATCCCGCAGAGACATAAGGCGTTCAATCGCCGCTGTCACAGAAACGTCAGCATTGAAAGGACAGCAAATTTACATGCCATGCTTCTTAGAAATATCAGTGGAAGGCTGAAGATGTATCCAAGCATTTATTGATTAAAGAAAAACATTAAATAACCCTCTTTCTTTTTACTGTCTAGAATAATATGTAAATTGAGGCATCTGTCAGGGTGTGACACGGATGATTGTTCAAGCAGCAGCTATGAGGTGAAGTTGTGCATATTAAACTACATAAAAAATCTTTCAGTTGTTGTGCTGGAATGTTCTGCATGTGCTTCCGTCCCCAGAACCCAATCTTACACATTTCACATGGTTACATTTGCAGAATAAAGCTTTAGTCATGGACAGGTGATAGCATAACCACAACCTTTTAGCTATTTGAAAGACCATAGCATATTAATGGCTTATAATGTGACATGATGTGACTCTTCAGGATCGTATGGATAATGACTTCTTTCCACAGCCAGTGTCATCCTCCCTGTCGCATTTGGACATCATCCATATCTCTCCATGCCATTCTTCAGTCAAACATTCGATTAACCCAAACCGTCACCAGTTACTCAGATGTTAGGTGACATTTTCATTCACCTTTTTCACTGGTAGCTTAGGAAAGTAATCCTCAAAGCTTTCTATGTTAGCCTAGCAGGACCCCAAAACGGCTATTGGCCTGTTCATTGATGACTCTGTGTCTGCCCAGATTTGTGTGGTTAAACGAATCCCATCCTCACAGTTTTAAAGATGCAAAGTTTAAAGATCGTTTATTGATTTCTGTTTAAGAAACGCCTTGTATCATGACCTATAACATGTCTGAGAGGGGAGCAGAATGCTCCTCCTGACTGATCACTGGGTGAGCGCCTTGTCTCAAACAACATACTTGCATAGCATACTTACTCAGAGTAATAAGCTGTTCAGGCTCTTTCAACTGGATCACAGAACCGAGACTCTGCCCCGAGCCATGCTGGCGCTTTGGGCAAAGCCTGAATATGCATCCATGTCTTTCATCTCTGTCCGACTTGGATATGAAGATTCATTCTTGCCTAGCAAGTGTGTCACTAGAGATTTATGAAATGAAGGGGCTAAGCCTGTACTAGGGGGGGTCTGATGGAAATGGCCCACATTTATTTACACTAATTAGTATACATTTAAAACTGCCCCAGTGCCACTCTTTTGCTTATTGTTTGGGGGGGTGGGGATATATCTGGCCCCATGTTTATCAGAACAGCAATGCAATTCTGTTCCAGGGAGGAAATCTGTCAAATGAACGCCCAGAGTTACATAAAAATAACCTCTTTGCTACTCCTGAATGCCAAGAAAAGAACAATAAAAGAAAAGAAATTTCATTTGCTAATGTTGGTATAACACAAAGCAAACAGTTAATTAGAAAATGAATGGTGCACAGGCAGGATTTGCACCCTGACCCCTGGAGCATGTGCCACCCATATAATAATAATAATAATTTATTTTTTAATTATTATTTTTTTAATTATTATATAATATTATTATTATGAAGAAGAATGAGGTTTTATGTTCAGTAATCAATTAAGAAGTGCAACAATGCATGAAACTGCTGCCTGCATGGGGTGTATACGAAATTAATGAAAGGGGCATTTTGACTGTGACGTTGGCAGTGATTATGCAAATGAAAACATGACGTGCTTCAGAAGGGTCACCACCTTGCAGTTACTTACATGCATGACAAGAATCCAGTTGCTACTCATCTTAGTTCCGATTAAAATGCAAACCTCTCATGCACTGGGTAAGGACACGGTCAGGGTTAAAACTGTCTGTTCAGAGCCTGCGTGTCAGCTGTGTTTGATAAGGAGGAATGATCAGCAATTGCTTTCGGTACCAGGGACCCCTTTCCTGTAAATGTAAATCCCCACAGTGAGCACAAACACACTCCAGAAAGGCCTATGGGGTGGAAACAGACTACGGCATAGCCTGACCTTTTTAAAGTTTCTGCTCAGTCAAATAAAAGCACAGGGCACAATTAACCTCAATCAATCCAGCTGATGACGTTAGGAAGGAGAATGTGACATTATTAAAGAAGCATTATGTTTCACACAACACAATTCTGTTTGGCAAGTTGAATAGTTTGACCTTTTTTCCCTTCATTTCCTTTCCCTAATGATTGCTTACCTCACCATACAATCATATTACTCGCTGTTCCTCTGGCCTTTTGGGTCCTACCGGGTTGTATTGCGTTTGGTGCCTCTGCTAAACCGCATCAGATCCATCACTGTAGGCCTGCATAAAGCATCCTGCTATCCTAGCCCTGAGCGCGCAGCTTCCCCCAGATCATTCCGGTAAATGCCCAGCTGTGAAGGCTAACAGAAAATGACAGTGTACTCAGGCCATTTCTGAAGGGGTACATAGCTTTCATCGTTTAGTGTTGGTTTCGTATGAGTCTTGTTAACATTCCTCTCGATGGGGTGAGCTGAACCAGCCGTTTTCCTGTGCTTGTGGCTTCCTGAATAAACCCAATGTGATCCGTCTGAGTTTGTTTGGACTCCATCTGTCTTTCAGCTTCCAGTGTCAAACCTAGTGTTGCAACATTGGCCACTGGTGAAAAATGGAAGGAAACTGCAAAATGAATGTAATTCCACTTGTTACTGAGCTGCTCTTTTACCTGAGAGTCAATGTTTGCTTGGTCATTGCTCCCAAACGTATCTACCGAAATACACTTTGTCTCCAACCTTAATGAGACTCCACCAGATCTCCCCATCCATCTGGGATCACAGACTGCTCAACTTGCTGAGCTAAAGGTTCAATATTTCCTTATCCTCATGCATTGCTGACAGGAGTTGGCCAATGGAGGTAAGCAGTATTGCAAAGCGCTTTGAGCTCACTGGGGGAAACGGGTAGGAGTGTAAATCAGCTCCTTCCCTGTTTCCCCACAGCTGCCTCAAACCGCTACCAGAAACCGGCTTAAACCATCGATGTTTGTTTCAGTTTCTGGTTAATCTCTGTCCCCACGACATCAACACGCAAGTGACAACAGTGAACAAATTGCTGTTTATTTCTAGCTGTCTTGCACTCTTTTATTCTAAGGAGATAAATTTATTTCTGTCTTTATCTGTGTAATACTTTGTAATTCTGGATTTCATTACACGTTTAGTTATCGCATTAAGTGCTTAATAATAGATACAGAATAGGCAAATCTAGGCAATTAACATGAATCGAATGCATTAAATAGCTGGGTTTTAGATATAAAAGCAAAGAGAGCCTGTGAAATGCGAGTGTGTATTACAAGACTTGCTGACTTCAATCTACCACACTGTCAATAAATTAGCCTTTAAAAGCTTTTCCAGATATGGGACTGAAGTGCAGAAGCCTGCTGGTGTCCTATTGCACCGTTAGTGGGGTAGGAATAGTATCGTTTATTCACAGGAAAAGGTCAAGAGCTGCAGTCCATTAAACATTATTTATTTACTCATTATTTTTAACATGGTGCATTGTGTGTGCTATTCTTAGCTTTTTACTTATTTTGTTTATTTTTTAAGTAAACCAAAGTTGGGAGAGTGGAATATAAAAGGTGTGTTTTTTTTTTTTTTTTAAGTTTGTTGGGGGGTGATTATCTGATTGGGCTTTTCAGCTTGATTGCATCCACCTGTGCCAAAGGATTATTTAGGGATGTTTGCTGGTGAGGGTTCTGGTTATGGGTTCTGACGCATATGCTGAATCTGTGCTTCTGTCTTGGTCCTCGGGCTGCTTTCTCATATAATTCCCGTCTCGTGTTTCTGTTGGTGTTTTGCCTTGCTAGCAGTGGCTAGTTAAGATTGCAGGAAGATGCACAAAACCAGGAGATATGTGCTGGATATCAGCGTAATGACAATGAATGTGTCTTTCTGACATTTTGCTGTTTTATTAGGAGTTATAAGTTATGGACATTAACATTCTAATTCAAATTATACCTCTGGGTCCTGGTAACGGGCCTTTTTCTAACGATTGACATTTAAAATTGAAGGTACTTGGCCTCACGTTAATGTGATTTTTACCTTCTGAGAGGATCGGGGTAACTGTCCACTGCAATTCTCGCCTTTTGATATTTTATCTGATAATCTTTTGATAGCTCAGCGGTGCCATTTATCTGAGGATCTCACTTCTGCTCGTAAGGGCTTCAAATGAGTTGAAAGAACCAACAGCTATCATGGGCCGGCCTGCTTAAGCACGCTCGAATGGGGGGCTGGTCCTGTAACAGCAGCCTCTTGGAGACCAAGGGGGGCAGACACAGTGAAAACTGCATAAGGCAGACAAGCTGGGCTGTGCTTACAGCCCTGCAGCCATAAATGAAATTCAAGTAGGTACAGAAAATTGAGGGGGGTTCAAACTTCTTTTATTACTTGGTGATATACCTGGTCGCTAGCAAACAAATAATGGGGGGGTTTCAAACCCATAATTTTACTACATAGCTACATGCCTGCATCCAATAACTGAAATACTACATCACTTGAATGTGATATGCAGTGTTTTGGGAGTTTGCTTATTAAAACATTTTTATCAGTCTTTTGGTGACCTACAGACACTGACCGCTTCTGAAGCCATACGGGCAGCATTTCAATCTGAAATTTCTAAATGGCTGTGGAAAAGTAAGTCCACAGTGGAAAAAAAATGAACTTGCCCAGATAAAGATCACTCCTTTATACAGAGAAAGCATTAATAATACAACTGTTTTAAGCATTGATCCCTGATGAACATTTTCACTCTTATGTTCAATTTCTGCACAACAGCAAATTTGATAAAGATAAATTAAACAGATCTATGACACGGCTTTGAAGGAGTCTGACTGGACCACAATACTGCTTTGAAGGAGACTTTTTGGACTGTGATACTGTTTTATTGAGTAGGCTTATTGAGTTACCCACCCCACAACATTATCCGGCCCAAATGTGGTCAAGTAAACTTAAGTTGTATTTGCTGCCTTTTGCTGCTGAGTGTTGCCTGTGAGGGGTGTGTGCTCTTCTCTGACAGCACTGACAAATGGTTTGCAGAGAGGGGATTAACTTCACATTGGAAGTGTAGAGAGTGCCGTGGTGAGGAGGCTTGACATGAGTGTATGTGGGTGGCTTTGCGACTGTTAGCATGAGCAAGCACCAGGATCACTGGAAATGTCCCTCCCCCCCTGTGGGCTTTTTCTTTCTGGTGTTTCTGGTTTTTATTCCCTTTATTTTCTCCCTTGTGATGCCCTGGTTTGGTTATTCTCATTGTCCTGCTAATTCCTACGCTGTATTTTGCATAGTTAAATCTAAAGAAAACTTAATATTAGACAGTGATGGATCAAGCATAATTAACCAATATAAACCGGGCATAAATTACTCTCTGGGTAATTTAATTTGCATCATACAATAAATCTGTAGTGTTTTCTTTAGTTTAACACTGTATTCATAAACACGGCACTAACAGAAGCCTTAAACACAAACCCACTTTAACTCTAAACAATTCAATATGTCCTTCTCTTGCATATTCATCATTTAAGTCATTTCCTTTCTCTGACAAGATTTACTGTCAGATGAGGTTTCCTTACAGGTGAGGTCTGCATCCAGAACCATTTGGAATATGCTGGTGCTCTTCAGTCAAGTTCCATTTAAAATGAATCAGTCAGACATTCATTATTATATTTTGCAGACATTTTTGGACAACTGAATGGAAATGAACAGTGATACAAATTAAAAAAGGCTTTCCTCAATCACTTTATTCATGCATTCATATATTTGTGACATTGATGAGTTTGCTGTGTTTATACATATTTGTGTGTGTGTGTGTGTGTGTGCGCGACACTTAGCAGATGCTGAGTATCCTATCAAATAAAAAAACACTCATAGATGCATGAATGAGAGACCCACCCAGGTTTATGAGATAACAGGGTCTCTTAAAGAACATGAGTAAATACGGGAATTATGGGATATACCCTGCTCACAGAAGGAGCTGAATGAGGCAGCCATGAGTATCCCTTCAGCTCCCCAGGGAAAACTAATGAGAGCCAAATTCATTTAATATGCAAATGAACTCTAATTAAAATGTATAAAAAGCAGGAGGATGGCTTCTTCCCGCTCTGTTCTTTCCTGTGGTTTCTGAACGTGTCCCAGAGGGCTGAGGTCGATCTCAGCAACAAACTCTTCAAAACACTAAACGGACCCTGCAGATACCCCCATTCTGTGAGTCAGGGACATGGGCTGGTTCTGTTTATATGTTTTTGTGCCTGATTAAATGAATGGGGGATTGCCACCTTTTCGGAGTATTTAATGTCTCTTTCTGATTGGTTTATGCAACAGCTGAATCTGAGTGTACAGCGAATAATGGAGTGAGCAAACCGAACATCAGGTGACAGACATTTGGCAAGCCTATTGTTATATCTCAGATTTCTATGCGCTGCTCTATGTTCCCATATTCAGTTTCACACTGAGACTGGAAATGGTTTCTCTCGCAGCATCAAAATATTATATTGAATATATAACCATCAATCCGTCCGTCTTCCTACCTCTTATCTATGAATGGGCATAAAAGAAGCACCATCTTTCCATGCTTTCTGTCCAGCTATGGTTGTAAGTATTTGCCTCTGCTTTCCCAGACACCCTCCATCCTCCTAAAGAAATCACCCGTTTCCCATTCTATGCTGCTAAGCGCGTTTGTTTACACCATCTTTATGCTCAGTTGTATGCATCTGGCATGGGAGGCTAAGCCACACTCCAGCTGCTTTACTCACCAGAGCACGGTATCATTCGTCACACTGGTGCAGTGACAGAGGATCTGAATGGCCTCAGTTATCAGCCCTTTCCGACAGCCAGTAAGGGGAAGCTATGCCAGAAGAAGGCCAAAGCTTTCAGACCTCAATCTGGCATTTGATTGTGGCTCACTTGTAGGGTCCTGCTGGTGCCAAAATTAAAATTTAATGCAAACTCTCCCCCTGTTATTAGTTCTGTTAACTTTTATCCCTTTTTCAATTACGTATAAGAACAAACAACAATCAAAGGAAGGGGAACAGGAAGATAAGTCGAAAATCAGCTCCTGGCAAGCAAAACAGTGCATACCGTAATGTGTGCCTGTGATACATTATTAAACATGCTGTTTGTTTACTCACTGAAGTGTAAAAAGGTGCCCTACTTAACCAATCACAGTCAACACCAGACCTTGCTAGCTTTTCACCCATTACCAGAAAGTCTCTGTGTCTGACTATATGCTATGAGCATCTTATTATCCTCGATAACCTTTATAGTTGTGATTTATTTTGACTTTACTTTGCTTTTCATGTCCCTGTTCAAATAGGAACATTAATATTTCTGGAGCCAAGCTACTGTATTATTTACACACCTCTAAATTAACTTTTTCATGAGCCAGATTTAATTTGATTAAAAACAGCAAACTTTCATAACCAACACTGGGGAACAAAAATCAGTGGACTATCCGTCATTAGCTCCAGCCTGCTGGAAATCACCTTTAAAAGATTAATCTGTATAGAGGTGTTGAAGCAGGCTGAGCTGTCTTTTCATGTTGATAGTATAAATTGAATCAGATAAAGCAAGTCAAAGTAGCAGGACATCAGAAAGCTAAGTCAGGATCAAAAAATGGACAGGCTCCGGCATCTCCAGGCTCTAGAAGCTCCAGCATCTCCATGCTCTAGAAGCTCCAGCATCTCCAGGTTCTAGAAGCTCTAGCATCTTCAGGTTCTAGAAGTTCCAGCACCTCCAGGATCTAGCAAATCCACCATCTCTAAGCTTTAGTGCCTCTGGCATCTCCAGACTGTGATGATGACCAAGCTGCAGACATTAATGCCCTAAAGCTTCCTGCCTAGTCAAAATATGATCTCCTTAATGCTGAGCAGAGGTTTAGCTGAGCACTAACTGCTGTATATTATTGCTGACATGATATCGGTGCATTACGGGAAGTGGGTGTCCCGGTTCCAAGATCCGCCAAGTAATCCTCGTCCACTTTTTATTAAACCACATCTCGCCCCGTGCTGGGATACAGGAGGACATTTCACTCTGAGGCCATGTGCTGTTGTTATAAATCTTCTCAATGCAGCTAAATATCTATAATAAAATAATGACTTTCTGCTTAGGAGGGTCTCTCTTCTGACCAGTTCAGTGGGCAACCATTAATGATTATGGCACCAGGAGCAATATCTGTGTGGTGAGATACTGCAGCAATGTGCATAACAGACAATATTTCTGCTCACCCCAGAAGGCACAAGCACTTTAACCGCACAGATACCTTTACTGTTCGCCTGCATATCCAGGAATTAAGATTTTTTGGACAACCTAAGCCACATTTCTGTCAGCATTGGAAACAAAAAGACAATAAAACATTATCCTACTAATGCTTCCATTATGATTGTATACATAAAGAAATAAAATCTAAACAGAGTCAAGCAGAAAAACCCAAGATTAATTAAGGAGTAATAAAATCTCAGTACAAATGTTTCTAGTGCTAAAACAAATTTTGGATGACTGGGAAAAAAGCTCCAATATACAGTATGGTGTTCAACACAATATTAGCACTGACATTGCATTTGCAAAATCGTAAAGCTTTTGCATTTTTTATGTGACAATGGCGTTAATTTCAAATGCAGGAGTTAACCATCCAGAAGCAGGGGAGTGCTAAGATGAATCTGTAGTAAAATTTAATAAAAGCGCTTCTGCCCCGTTTGTTTTACTTTTTGACTGCAATGTGTGTAAATAATTGTTTAATTAAAATCTTAATTAAAAAAGACTTGAGATGCTTTGGTGGGGAGGGGGGGTTACTTGACGTGGCTGCAGGCGCCCCCGCTGATCTCACACTGCACCGGGCTCGCACCATTTTATCCACTCCAGTGGATATTTATCTGGGCCTGATTGTTTTTTGAATGGCCGCCATTTCTAATGAATTATACATGCCAAGTGAATCACATCATCCCTGTACAAATGAAATGTTAATGTACATGTTACTGGTTCTTAATCCTGTATTAACACGTGGTTATTTATGCTAAGCCCATGGAGTCAGTATGCCCTGTCTTTCATGTGTATTTAACATACAGCCACAGAAAAAAACTGAGACCACACTATGTTTTTAAACAAATCTGCATTTTTAAATGCTGGTTTAATCATGGTTCTGCTGGCAGAAGGCTACACTGAGCAGCAGGTTGCTTCCAGGAAGAAGCCCTTTATTAATGAGATAAAAGGAAGAACCAGTTTGCAGAATATATATACATTATATTGGCAAAAGTATTGGGACACCTGCCTTTACACACACCTGGATTTTAACGACATCCCATTCTTAATACATAGGCTTTAATATGTGGTTGGCCCACCCTATACCAGCTTTTACTCCTCTGGGAAGGCTATCCACAAGGTTTAGGAGTCTGTTTATAGGAATTACCATTCTTCTAGAAGAGCATTTATGAGGTCAAGCAGTGATGTAAGACGAGAAGGCCTGGCTCGCAGTCTCCGCCCTAATTCATTCCAAAGGTGTTCTGGGTCCAGTGGTGGTGTGCTTTACACCACTGCATCCGATGCTTTGCATTGCACTTCGTGATGTAAGGCTTGGATACAGCTGCTCGACCATGGAAACCCATCCCAGGAAGTTCTCTGCACACTGTTCCTAAGCTAATCTGAAGGCCAAATGAAGTTTGGAGTTCTGTAGCTATCGACTCTGCAAACACTTGGCAACTTCTGCACACGGTGCGCCTCAGCATGCGTTGTCCCCGCTCTATGATTTTACGTGACCTACAACTTCAACTGGCTGAGTCACGCTTGTTCCCAATTGCTTCCACCTTATTACAATACCAGTAACAGTTGACTGTGGAATACTTGGTAGTAAGGAAATTTCACAAATGGACTTATTGCACAGGTGGCATCCTATCACGGTATCACACTTGAATTCACTGAGCTCCTTAGAGTGGCCCATTCTTTCGCAAATGTTTGTAGAAGCAGTCTGCATGCCTAAAGTAGGTACTTAATTTTATACGCCTGTGGCTATGGAAGTGATTGGAACACCTGAATTCAATGATTTGAAGGAGTGTCCCAGTACTTTTGGCAATATAATGTATATATATTGTAATAGTGGGTCGGTGAGCCATGCTTGCAATAATTAGCCAGCCGAGTCAATTTGGGGTATAGTCACCAGATGCCGTTTATTACCAACACACTCGCACTGCCCACCGTGCTCGTTGCCCCACTTACTCCTAATACACATGGTGCGCGGACACACACATATATACACACACACTACGTACAACGAAGAACATTAACCACTGTACATGACATACTGTACACAGCACATTACAACAACACAGGCGACCACTAGAACCATTCACAATCTGGCATCAGTCCAACATGCTGTGCTGCCCACCGGTACCTCTGCGCTACAATATTATTCACAGATGCACAGCTATAAATTGAGAAAGGAGTGAAACAAAAAAGTGTGCTGTGGTCTCTTAATTTTTTCCACAGCTGTTGAAAAAAGTGGGCAACATGTGCCTCAGAGGGCTCTGTGCCTCTGATCTAATAGTCACCAGTTCAAACCCAGGCTCAGCATATCTGCAAGTCCTTGAGCAAGGCCCTTAACCCCAGCTCCCTGGGTGCCGCTATTTCCCCGTAGGGATCAATAATTCTTCCTAATGTCATTATTAACAAGGATTGGTGGACCCTCACCTGAACACAAGGTGCATCACATGTATGGCTGCTACAATCCCTCTGGGCTGAAGAATCCCATTAACTGCTCTCACTGCAGTGTTAGAATCTTACACACCTTCAGTAAGTCACCTGCCCCTAGAGGCTGGAATGTGCCCACACCCTCAATGGATGACTGCCACCCCTGGGTCCCAGAGTGAGTGGGTTATCATTCCCGCACCCTCAATGGCCAAGCAGCCATGGCACGTCTCAAAGTGAGAAGGTTCTCCTTCCCACACCCTTAATGGCCAATCGCCATCCCAGGTCCAGTTAAGTCATTAGGTGACGAAGGTGGCCAGCTAGCGTGCCATCTTCTGAGGCAGGCGCTCGCATACAGGAACCGAGCCGTACCCAAGTCATATCATGAAGAGACTAATTACAGCGTGGTTCCAACTCACTTCGGTTTTCCACTTTCGGTAAAGAGTTTACTTACTGTTCACAGGGTGTACATCATGATTTATTATATGCTAATTTCGGCTTGCAATTCTGCAAGAATCACCATCTCGTTAGCAGTAAATGCTAGTAGAATTAGCATTCTCTTACATAAATCTGCATTACAAATGTATTCTGTTCAGCTGTGCTACAGTATGGTGCTTTTTTAAATTGGCGGTTGGAAAATTTGTTATCATTGAAAAAACACTTTTTTTGGTCATATTGTTGGCTCAGTGTGGGTACAGCTCGGGTACAGCTCACATAATTTACAATGGAAAACCATCAGTTCGCTGTAAGGCCTGGTACAGCTCGGTTCTTGGTGGCAGTGGAAAAGCACCAAAAGTGAAATTGAGCAGTAAAACTTTCTAGCGGTTGGGGGTTGGGAGGCTGATAGTGCAGGTTGGTGGGGGTGGTATGTTACTCCAATATTCTGATTCCAGGGCAGGGGAATTCCCCCATTAAAGCAGCATTCATGCCCAGTTCTGCATGTTTTCAAGCTACAGAAAATGCACATGCCTTAGGATTTCATAAGCAACAACATTAGCATCTCTACACAGATCCCAGTCTATCCTTAGTAATGTCATAAATCCACAGGGAGCCTTTTTGCTGCCATGTAGAATGTTCTCTGCCTTTTCATAGACTCAAAGTTTTATGGGAAACTTAAAATAAACTGTAAAGGAGTGGTGTGTGGGGTAGGGAGGGGGGGGGGGGGGGGGTAGGTTCTCACACATCCCCATCTATTACCAACAAATTGCCTGAATTGTCCTCTCTGCATTTCCCACAATTTATGAGATCCATTTTAGCTTTTATTTTATACCATTCCTCTGTTAAATTGCAGTCTTGTCTATTATGTTTACTGCATTTACCGGTATCAAAATCTATTATTATTAAGCCCTCCGTTTCTGTGTATGTAATATGTACTAAGGGAGTGAGGGAGAGAGAGCGAGACAGGCAGGAAGAAAGCACTCCTCTTCCAGGATGTGTGACCTCCTACGCTGTAAGTGGCCTGTCAGCTACACACATCACCATGCAACTTTTGGCACTTACTTTAGATGCCATCACTGGGTTTGATCATCCAGTTGAGGGCAAAGCGATCCAGATGTGTACAGCTGGAAAAATAAGGAGGATCTGTGAAGGTGAGGGGTTCTGCTTCATTTGGGGAAGGGGAGTAGAACTTAGTTTGGCACATTAAATATACATAGTGGAATTTGAGAACTTTCCCCAACACTTCATGACATCGTATTCATGGTTATGTTCATTAATGAAGTGATGAAATGAAGACTTTGGATGCTGCGCTTGCATGTTGCCAGCGGTAACTACATTACAAGGACTGCAGAATGATATGCACACTATTAGGAGCTGTAATCTCAGCCTGAAGACCAACTCAATCTGAACCTCTACTTGAGATTAACATGAAGTTGAACCTAATCTTAGTGTAAGGAACACATCCGCCAGCAATAATTTTACCATTTACTTTCCTTTGTAAGACTAGATATATTTATCCTGAAAATATGTCTTAATTGCAACAGATTTTAGCCTATACAGCTAATATAATCTGAGCGTTTCCTAGACATTCTTTAAACCTCAAAGATGTCTGCATGTGAAGTACGCACGTTCGCACAGCTGAAAATTTACATTTGGCTGTTTTGCTCACTATTAATGTGTGTGTCATTACTGCGGTAATATCTGTATTTTTAAATGTCATGATGATTATTTCTGAGATGCCTTCATTAATTAGCAGGACTGAGTCCATCATACAGTTATTTGAAAGGGATAAGGCCAGAATATGTATAATACAAATGTTAGCAAGATGTTATGGCACTGAATTGCAGAGGCAGAATCATGAATGTGACTGTTTATCCATGTCAGACAGCAGAGCACAAATAGTTCCACTGCAAGGCCCCAGACATTGCATTATAAGTACAGTGGTACCTCAGTACTCGAACTCATTAGAACTCAAATTTCTTAACCCTCTCAAGGCAGGCGTTGCTGATTTGCAACAGTTAAAAACTAACTACCTTATTACCCCACATACATATTTTATGAGTTTTTTTTACTCAGAAGTACCACTGCAGGACTTGGTTGTCCTGTCGTTACTAAAACTTAATTTGAGCCTGAAAGGGTTAAAAGTCGAACCAACCAGTTTGAAAAAAAAAAAGACCTAGAACTTGATCTGAATCTCAAAAGTTGAACCGTGAATGCCGACATTAGATAACTTGTATGCGCGGGGAAATGAGTCCCACGGCACGTCTCTCAGCAGAAACAAAGAGTAACGCTTCAGTCTCAGCCTCGCATTCACTGTGATAGTATCCTGGATGTTTACACTAGCTGAGTACATATATTTAGACAGTAAAAATACATTTAGACAATGATAGACAGTAACGGTAATTATATAATAAAGTGCATTTAAAAATAAAGATTTCTTATTAATTATTTTAACATCATTAATAATACACCATTAATACATTTAATTATGATAATATTGGAGACAAAGGCGCAGATGTCAGGGTATCTGGGAATACGGGGTTTAATTACAGGTAAGGCAGGCAAAACGCAGATGGACAATACAATGAACGAACTGGGGAAACAAACTGAAACGTGGACTAAATACAGTACATAGGACTAATGACAACAACCAGAAACAGCTGATCACACGGGGATTCCACACGAGATAAACGAGGACGATCAGGGCAGGACACATTTTACATATTTATTTTCTTACTTTACAAATTAATGTTTTGATAAATGTGCTTAGATGTGTTTAGTACAGTATATGCTCTTCTTGTTTTATCCTGTTCATTTTGTGTTTAAATGCTAAAAAAAACATATTTAGGTGTAATTAATTGGTTTTCCATTATTTCTTAGGGGGAAAATTCGATCAGAACTCGAACTGTTTAGGATTCGAACCTGAGTTCTGAACGGATTAAGTTTGAGTTCTGAGGTTACACTGTATACTGTACATTCTAAACACTATACTACAACGAAAAGTTTCATTCTGCCTATGTAGGTGTTTTAATTTTTGCTACTATGTAATCCATGTGTAATAAAACTAAGTGTACTAGTATGCCTGCAGCTTGCACTTGCTTTTAATTATGATCATACATAAAAACCTTGCCTTTTTGACTATGTATGTCTACTTCATGGCTGAAATTTCAGGCAAAGAGATGGTTGGTGGTGTTCAACAATGAATATCAATGATACATGGATTTTATGGCATCATAGATGCTGTGAGGAAATGTATTTCCCATGATTCCTCATTTATTTATGCATGATGAGAAAAAAGTGTTTGTGTGAACAATTTGGCCTCTTTATACCACTGATACTATAAATAAATAGAAAAACAGCAGAGTCCTCCAGGGCCTGACTGATTTATTCTGATCTGGGAAGTCTGTGGTAACGAGTACAAATATTTACACATGCAAGACAGCGACGGCCATAGAGCAGGCGGCAACGAGCCGCCAAATATCAGATGTCGCCATGAGTGACAGCCACAAAGGTCAGGATCGCGAATTCCCGGAAGGCCTGGAACGGGAAGGCCTGCATTATCGTGGCAACAAACCAAACGCGGCCACCACACGCTGCCATGCTGACTCATGCAAACAGACACAGTAGCGGGAGAATCAGTGGCCTGGGCAGCCTCTACAGAAGCTTCCAGAACAACGTGAACTCTGGCATGCTAATAGACGTAGCCAATTTAATCTCGAAGTGTAAATAATTAATCTTGAAAGTATGCTTATTGATGTAGTCCAGTATATAAATATTAATACTCAGACACTTTTGAAGAAAGAGTTAAGGAAATGAATATTGCATTATTAGAGACTACAGTAAAGCTTTAAGAATGTGTCTGGTGTCACAAACATCCATAATTGTCATTAATCACCCCCTGGAAATGAAAGCAAAGATCCATAATTAAAACCCACTTACAAACACTTTATCTATAATTGAATGACTTGGCATTGTCCCCTTTGCATGGTACTTGCAGAAAGGTGCATATATTATAAAATAATTTAACCAGTCAACCCTGTACGCCTATTGAGGATTAAGTGTAACATTGTCAGCTGATTACTGGACAGTTTAAGCAGAAAGCAAGAGTCTAACACGATGGGCCCCTGTGCTAAGCCATATTGATCACAGACTCTGGGTGATAAATCATTGTAAGCTTGTTATGAGGAGAGTAAGTATACACACAGTGGTCAGATGACACTCGCTGAACATGGCACATCTTAGCGGTTAGCACTCACTTCACCATAGCTCAGGGCCACATCATCCCTCTGTGACATGTCAGCGCTGAGAGAAAATGATACTGTGATTAATGAAAATGAGCAGTGAATACATCAGAGCATGCGTGGAGTACTTGCACCCACACGGGCACAGCCACCAACCCCGATAATACAAGGCTCCATTACTCAACTAATGTTGTGCAACATGGTGAAAATGGCCAGGCGTGTGTTGTAGACCACACTATTTATCACCGGAAACATATGAAGCATGTGGCAGACCCAAGGTACTGTTTCATCCCAGAAGCCATCGGGCAACACCTGTTTCGACTTGTGATTGGCTGGGTGGCTAAGCAGGGGCCTTCATGGATGGAGGGGAGGGGATAGGCCTTAGACTGCCTGACTGAATGGTGTTCTCATATCCTGCTTGTCTGAAACACTCTCTTTGTGGATATTGTGGTACCTTTGCTCTCTCTTAGGGCTTCAGGTGACCCAGCAGGTCATCGATAAGAAGCAGTTACATTAGAGGGTGCAATTGATCTCTAAAAATGAACACAGATATTCCATAGCAGTTAGTTGTCGCTCCACTGTAGCTCAGGGCCTGACTGTCCCTCTGTGAGCTCATCTCACTATGTACTTGTACACAATTGTTGAAGACAATAAAGTGAACCTTACCTTACCTTATATCTAGGGTAACGCAGTCTGAGACACACATCAGAGGAACCAGCAAGACTCGTACAAGGATTCATGGCTCAACAGGACCCTGATAGAGTACACTTGTGGCTGGAAACAGAATATATGCAGCTCCTATCAGTACCCAGGCCTGTGGTGAGCAAAGTGTGGCTTATTATAAAACACACACACCACGTGAATACAGCCAAGGACGGCCTATGGCAGCTGTCAGAACTGTCAGAATAAAAACAATGCATGCTCACGGTACTCTGTCCCTCGACCTTGCCATGAAGAGGCATGGATCTTCTAGGATGGATGTAAACAAACATAGATATTTCGCAAGTCAGGCCAGGGAAGCATCTTTTGTTCCACTTGACATTTCAGGTCATTGACTTTCCTCAAGTCTGTTTCAGAGGGCAAATTAACAGCACAAAGTCTGGTCAGAGGAAGAATGATTCAGATTCAGAGTGTGCGTGTGTGTGATGGGGCTTAGTGATTCCCACAGGAGGCAGCACAGCTGTAAAGACTGAAATTTACTGGAAAGTTCCTCATTAAAATCCCTCGCAGTTGTACCTTTTGAACCTTTGCAGCAAAATGCCCGGCTAAGACTGCGAAAACAGCAACTATAAAACAGCTGAAAAAGAGGTAGGAAATAATACCAGTGCCCAGTTGCTGATATCGCCAAGAATTCCTGACAGATTGGATACGGGAGTGTTCAGAGCAGATGGCCATAAGAAGGTAACATGCTCAGGAAGAGGGCATAAAAGCATGCGGGAAACGCTGACGTCCTCAGAGTCCTCAGCTGGGTCGAGCCTGATACGTCTGCATTTATATCACGCCTGCTTTTTCCAGAAGTATCACAGATAAATGAATATAAGTGAGCGAATGAGTGAATAGCATTTCTCTGCAGACAGCGCAGCCCCATGCTCACAGGAGGCCTGAGACAGCAAACAGAGAGAGCAGCAGCTGCATGACTCCCAATTGCCTGTCACCCAACCACATGTCGGCTGACTGCCTGTCTGTTGTTTGCATATCTCCCGTCTGTGTGTCTTCCAACTGCGTAACTCCCGGCTCTGTGTCTCCCGGCTGCGTGACTCCTGACTGCTTGGGGGGATGTGCCAGGTGGATATGCAGCCTCCAGGCTGACATGGCTTATGTATGGGGGGAGGAAGTGCATAGTGCGAGCAAAGCATTCAGCAAAATGAAATGACCTTTGGGGACATGTCCATCCTCTCTCTTGGGGATGCCTTTGTGCAACCGAATGTCCTCTCTAAAAACAGATAGTTCTCGAAACCTGAAAGATCAAAGCCAGCCCGATCTTTCCTGAAAAATCGCATTAAACAGGGTGGAGGAGGGGGTTCCCAGAAGATCAGGGCTTTATTCCACCCCCCATTCATACAGCCACTCAATCTGGGTGGAGTTACTGTGAAAAGAAATAGAAAACGGAGAGAACACATTACCGGTCAGGTGGAAACTGTACATTCCTCATTCATTTCTTATTTGGTTTCTGCTCATAAGTTTTCATGTGGCAGCATTTTATCACGCTTTTCTGGTGTCTTATTCTAGTCAGGGTCATAAGTTCAGTATTAAACAGCAAAAGCTAAAGTCTGAAATAAACTCCTGAACAATAAACTCCGGAGCAAAACAGCCCAACTCAGCACGAGCAGCACTGAGAGCTCTGTACCCATCATGCTAACCGTGTCCTACAGAAACAGACTGTAAAATAAGGCTGTATTTCTGTCCATGGGGTTTGCAGTATACTGTAGCAATATACACTGGTTAACACTAGTAACACTGGTTTACAAGGTTTTGTCTCATTTATAATTTTAGGTGTGCCAGATATATTTTTTGAGGCTGATCACAGAAATAACTTTATTTTCACATCATGTAAGGTTTTTGAGAAATGGCCAAATTTGTTACAATTATTGTAAAATGTTTAAAACATGGGTATTTCACTTAACACTGGTCAACAAAAAAAATTTCACAGAGCAACTAAGGGTGTCTTTCATGTACTTCTAAATGCTGATTTACTGTAAGATATGCGTTCAGAATTTGGTTCTGACCTATAGTTTTTCAGTGACCACATTTTTAGGCTATAATGATAGTATATAATTCCTTATTAAGAATATATGGGCTTATCCATCTGTTTGAATTTGGCACAAACAATACTGTAAGATTCACCTATTTTGATTTGTGAAGCATAAAGGAAGTAAAAATGTATTGTTTGTGAAATACATCAGTAAAGAATTAATACCTTTTCCTACACAGACATGATAAACATACTTGTGAGAAAAAGAGTTTTAAATCTTTATAATATGTATAATATGCTATACAGCTTGTGATACTGTCAGTGTGGACATTTGCATGAAAACAAGGTGTGTAATTACTGTGCTCTGAGCCACCTTTAGCATAATAATAATTAATAATAATAACCAATGCTCCAACAGGCTCAACTTGGGGCTCTGTACTGACTGTTGAGACACTGTGTTTAGTTACGGCTAATTTCCCATGATCCTTTGCCAATCCCAGGACTTTCTCCTGAAGAATCGCAAAAGGGAATTAAGGTCATGCACAATGCACCAATCAGTGCAAAGGATGTCGCACTTGGCCAGGCCCATAAATGGATTACGCCCCAATTAATCACTGCTCAAAATAATAAGTGACACAATTTATTAGCAGTTAATTTGAAGTGACCTTGAATAAAAGTTTAAAAGTGAGGCTGCCCCTTTTTACCAATTTTAGCCAAAATAAGGAAAATTAAGCAAATATGTACACATCAAACCGATATTTTCAATAAATTTTATTACTAAATACTGTTCTTCTGTGACAATAAAAAAATACCACAGTATGTGACAAGCCAAAATATGTTGTCTTCTACTTCAGATTAAATCCATTTCAGCTAACCGTAACACAACCAGTCATGCATAAGGATTAAAATGTGGCATAAGCCTTCATGAAGATGCTGACCCTGGTTAATTGGGGTCAGAGGACAGCAGATCAGCCACCCACCACCTGGTGAACTTCAAGCTGTTTGCAATTGGAAGGAGGCAGGAAGGTGGGAGTTTGTGTATGTACTTTGTTAGCTTTGCATTTCTGACACACCTGTGCTGGAATGACTCAGGGAAAGCTCAGTAAAGCATAGCTCCCCCCCCCCCCACTCCATTACCATGTACACAAGTTCTTTTAACAGAATCACCAGACAAATTAGTGCAGTCTTGAGGCTCATCTCTGGATTTTTGGTGGTTTCACACCCTGCATATTTTTCATTACATTGTTATACTATTTCATCCATGCGTGGCAGGCGGTGAGGGGAAAGGCCTAATGCCAATCACTGTAGCCTGACTATGCCACCCTGGACCTAATGCTCAGGGACAGCTAAACTAAATTACCCCCAAAGTGGACACAGCCACACCTTCACAGGTCCAAACACAGCACCAAAGACATGAATTCCATAAAAATACATTTATTATTCCCAGGTAGCAAACACAAAAAAAAAACCATATAAGCATTTACAGCAGAACTGAGGTTTACCTGAGGGAGGCAGGCTAGCCAGAGGTGTGCCTCAAAGTCTCCACCAACACACGTGCCGGCAAGCAGAAGATAGGTGGCTCACCGGTGACACTGCAACCCACAGCAAGCGGCACTTGAAATCACACCAAATGTGCAAGCACTACTTCCCACCACCAAGTGCCTCTAGCCCCCCATGAGGGCAGCCCCCCAGTCTGCTGGAATACACACAAAACAAAATTTAACCTAAAACCAAAACAAAATAAACAGAAAAATTCACTTCGCAAGCAAAGATAAGATATACAACTCACATCAAACTGAATTAAACCAAAACAACCATATGCAAATCCAAACGCAATGAAACAAAAGTACACAAGAAGTACTATTCTAAATGAAGATAAGACAGCAGCCACCGCGAGCCACCAAAGCAGGAGACTACCGAAACTTGTAGCTACCACTTAATCAACCATAACAAAGGTACTGGACGGACAACACACTAACCCATGTTCAGCTGTAACAAATGAGGGGCAAGCGCTACAATGCAAGCAGGAACAGCGAACAAACGCCAAGCTGACAGCGAACTCCGGAGCAAAAATAACCAACCAGGCAGAGTGTCCACGCCACATCCTGCCTTGAAACCTTATACAGGTGCAGTAGTAATCAGTCAAGATCGATTCAACATGCCTGCCACACCCCCCCCTCCAATTAGCGGGGGCCGGCCAGCATGTGGGATAGTAGTTGGCAGAACCGAAACTGGATCCTACGGTCACACATACAGTAACAGTGCTTTGGTTCCAAGTAACAGTTTCTTAGTCAACAGCCTTAGTCCTGTCTCTTACTATCATAAAGGGGAAAGCAAGGTACTGCAGTTTTTGTCGATTGCTGTGGCACACTTCATGAAACATGCTTAACATTCTCAAGATTATAAGAGCATTTCTCAAAACAGTTCATACATACAACTGTTGCTATTGCTTATTGTTTAGCTGCAACAACCTGAAACTTACCCAAAACGCTTATTTCATGTCTCAAAAGCAAATAATTCCGGAATCAGTCAGTGTCACCAAAATTAAAAGTACATTCGCCATCATTTTAAGCATGAGAGTCAAAATGCTTAGATATATTGTCAAAATTTCAGTATAAGTATGCTCCTGACCTCCACAATTGAAGTGAATGATAGCCGGTTCCCAATTTCTCATTGTCACTGACTGAACATTCTTCTTTAGCAAACTGATACTTATTCATATCAAAGGCACCAGTTTCAACTTTGAAAGGCTCTAGGCCTACATTACAGTATGTAAAGTTCATTGGCAAGAGAAAGCACTCGCAAGCACATATAACTTCTTCAGATCTCAAAGCACAGTACAACAGCAAACAAAAAAGTAATGTAGTGCTATATAACACAAAAACAGCTAAATGGCAATACAAGAACAACAAAATGACAACAAAATCATGGACCGTGGAACCAAAAACATAACAATGCTGTATCACTGCAATCGATGGAATATATCATTTTGACAGCTTTGTTAACTTGTTTTTCACGGGGTGGCCAACACAATGACCACATGAGTACTTTTAGGTGTAAAATTATTACAATGGGAATCTGCATAATTCTTTTTGACAAAGAAGTGACAACTGAACCACTGAAAATTGTGCCAAATGATTAAATTTGTAGAAAACTATTTGCATATATGAACTAAAACATTTTACGGAAAATGGTGTGAAACAATGAGAAATTATGTTCTTCTGTGCAGAAGGGACATTATGGTGTGGGGATTACACTTGTTGTTTTGCAAATATTAATTGTCATTTGAGAAATGTTCCAAAGCAATCAAGAATAACTGTAAATTATTTTGAAAGCTTGGGTAACTGTTTTGCATGTGGTGACTAACATGATGATCACATACATATATTATTTTGGGTGTAAAATTATTACAATGGGAAACTACATAATCTATTTTGACCAACAAGTTTAAAGCAACTGAAATTTGTGTGAAATGATGACAACTGTACTAAACCATTTGCATATATGTACTAAAACATTTGGAAATGTGTGTGAAGCAATGAGAAATGATGACATTATGATGACAAGTGACATTATGGTGTAGATATTACAGTTGTTGTTTTGGAAATATTAATGTTAATTTGAGAAATGCACCAAAGCAATTGAGAAAAACTAATACGTTGTAGCCCTTGCAGGATTGGAATGCCCCAGCCTGCCCTGCATGTAATTGTAAATAGCCCTTGCTGTGTCGTGTAGCTGTAATTATGGTTTTGCTGCATTCCCTATTATTGCGTGTTTGTTGCCTGTGTCTTATGTGCACCCTGTACGATCCTCGCGTGTCCTTAGCTGTGTATAAATCTCCCACTGTGTGTGTACCTTACAGTTCGGCGTCTGTGGAATTAGACTGTGGAACAAAAGAAGCTGTTTTGTAGATGGCAAAACCTGAGAAAAGGATGAGATGAAGTTTGGGCACTGCTGTCTAACACATGGAGACTTATTTTGCACCAGTAGAAAGCATGGTGCAAAGTGGTTTTGCTAGTTTCATTCCTGAGCTTTCCTCAGTTTTGCGCCATGCATGCACGTCGTCAAATTAGCAAATGATTTCGATCCCGGTTGCTGCTGCATGACTGGGGACATTGTCAGCACGTTGCTATTTTAAAGCAGCGAAATGATATGACAAAAACCATGTCTAAAGTCAATGCCGCATTATTTGATGGAACTTAAGATGCTCTTTACGGACCCAGGTACGCGCTCGGAGTGCACTAATGTTTTTTTTTATTTTATTTTACTTTATTTATATATACGATTTTAGAATAGATATATAAATATAAAAAATAAAGAATAAACCGTATCATTAAAAAAATCTTTTGAGTTCATTATCAGAATTAAGCTAGTGCTGTAATTGAAAGGACATTTGGATTGCTGAGCTACATGTTCCGATGCCAACAAAGGAATGTATACTGGCAACTGCACGGGTGTCACGATGTATGAGTGCTCGGAGGGCAGACAAAGGAGCAGAAAGCCAGGGATCAGGAACACGGGGTTTAATCCAAGGAAAGGAAGGTGATGACACATCAACAATACACGCAACAATACAATGACCGGACTGGGGTAACAAACGGAAACGCGGACTAAATACAATGGACTAATTGACAACGATCAGGAACAGCTGGTAAACACGGGGAATCCACATGGGGTTAACGAGGGGGTGTGGCACACGAGAGGAGCGGACGATGGGGCATGACAACGGGCAAGGAGGGATCAACTGCCAGAAGAGCTGAATCGTTTGTAGCCTGGAAGAAATCTAAATTGTGAGATGTAGAAAAATAACAACCCTGTTGCCTTTTATTTGAACATTTTGAAACACCTTAAAAAACTGTAGGTTGTGTTGTATGACTGTATGACGTGGTGCTACTGAAGACTGTACCTCCCACATATAACCCCCCCCCCCCCCCCCACTCCAGCAGTTGACCTTGGATATGGATGTTACATGACTGTGGTCCTTCTACTGGAAAAATGTAGAACATTTTTAATACTTCAAGGAGCTTCCAGACATAGTACAGGTGTCAGAAGACAACTTGGTTATGGTCTTACTCTTCTAATCTTATCTATTTTTACTCTTTAAATTCCTCTGGCTGTGAAAATTAAAGCTTTGTGCTCAGGTTCAGGTGTTTAAGAGCTTTTAGAGATTGTTCCACCTGTTTATGGCTTTATTTTACATCAAGCTACACCAAGGGATTACAGTTTTTCTCAGTTGCTTTGGTGCATTTCTCAGATCAGAATTGAAATTATGAAAACTATTTGTATAGCCTTCACAACAGTCACTTGTGCACATCATAAAAGCAATTTCTCATTCTTTTGGGAAAATTGTAAATGCTTTGGTACATTCATGCAAATGATTATGTATAATTGTTTGCTGTTTCCTACATTATCAGTTGCTTACATCACGGTGATCAAAATGTATTATACTAGTTCTCTGTTGAATAGTCCTACAGCTCAAAACATCTAGTCATTAGTCATTACATGCAAAATTGTTGAACCAGTTGACGTAATTTGTCAAGCATATTTTGTATACATTTCTATTTCATTTTTTTGGTTAGAAATGTGTCCTAAATTAATTAATTTCTCTCAGTTACATCTTGACTTTCACCAATAGAGGGGAATGTTTGAAGCATTAGATCGACTAGTGATCAATGATCAATCATGTTCATGAAAGGTGGCACTGACAAGTTTATTGACATAGATATTTACTTTTGAGGGATATACTAAGGATCATAAGAAAATTACAGACTTTTGCAGGTAATCCATCATGCGTGCTGTTTGTACAAATTGTTTCAAGAAAAATGCTTACTGTTTTGCAGATATTAATCAAGAAATTTTCCAAAGCGACTGAGAAAAACTGTAACTGACCCAGTAAGATCCGAAAGTAACAGCACACCTTGCAATTCCCAGATGATTAAATGATACAAGTGAAACCCGAAAGTCCTGCTCCATCAGTGACTGGGCTCTACGTGGGAGTTGGGTGACCTTTAAGCATCCCTTAGCACATACTGAGACATAAAGCACATTTGCCTAATAACTCTGTAATTATGTTCCTACAAGCAACAAATGGGAGCATGCTTACCAGGCTTTATCGGCCACTTATTCGGCCTTTCATGCGATTGGTTGATCGATAAATGCATGGTCACTAATTGGAGCAAAAGTGCCTTGTATGAGGCAATAATTAACATAAAGTGTTTCACAAATTCCCTCTGAACTACATTCAGATATATTCCCTTTAAAATATGTAATGGGAACCACAGCTCACTACAGCAGCTTCTTTGTCTTACTCTGTCTGATGTTAAAGGTACAAAGGTCATGTGTTTTAACGTCAAGTAGTTGGTATACTCTGTTGTATAGTATTCCTATATATAGTTGATTTATTGTCAATATAGTAAAACAAAAACTGCCCAGCCAAAAAAGTCAAAAAGTCACTATTTGAATTTTTCGTTGGACCCCCTTTAGCTTTCATTATGGCGCACATTTGTCATGGCATTGTTTCCACAGGTTTTTGCAACATCTCACCTAGTGCTGGGCCGTATACTGGTTCATGCTGAAAACCGTTTTTTATTATTGTAATGATATGAATTTTTCTTATACCGCAATACCGGTTTAAATAGCCTACACAACGTTCAGAAAGTGGTGCGGCTGCAAACTGGGGTGGAGCTAAAGGCGAGGCGGGCATGGACACCGCCCCTGGGCCCAGGCCCTCCCTTGGATCGCAGAGGGCCCTCCTCCCAGCCAAAAGAGGACCCTTCCCTATACTAAATACACAAAAATTTATGCTGATATAACTTCTTATAAGCTCTTGACAGCTGGAATACATTACTTACAACTATATTACTTATAACTGACGAGTGAAAACACGGATCTACGTTTTCCCTTGCCCAGACGCGGGTCACCGGGGCCCCCCCCCCCTGGAGCCAGGCCTGGTGGTGGGGCTCGATGGCAAGCGCCTGGTGGCCAGGCCTACACCCATGGGGCCTGGTCAGGCACAGCCCGAAGAAGGCACATGGGTCCCCCCTCCAATGGGCTCACCACCTGTAGGAGGGGCCAAAGGGGTCGGGTGCGGTGTGAGTTGGGCAGTGGCCGAAGGAGGGGACCTTGGCGGTCCGATCCTCGGCTACAGAAGCTAGCTCTAGGGACATGGAATGTCACCTCTCTGGTGGGGAAGGAGTCTGAGCTGGTGCGCGAGGCCGCGAGGTTCCGACTAGATGTAGTCGGGCTCACCTTGACGCACGGCTTGGGCTCTAGAACCAGTCTCCTTGAAGGGGGTTGGACCTTCTTCCACTGTGGAGTTGCTCATGGGCCGGGCAGGGGTGGGGGTTTACCGCGGTGGACGAGAGGGTAGCCTCCCTTCGCCTTCGGGTGGGGGGACGGGTTCTGACTGTTGTTTGCGCTTATGCGCCAAACAGCAGTTCAGAATACCCACCCTTTCTGGAGTCCTTGGAAGGGGTGTTGAAGAGCGCTCCTCCTGGGGACTCTCTTGTTCTGAAGGGACTTCAATGCTCACGTGGGCAATGACAGTGAAACCTGGAGGGGCGTGATTGGGAGGAACAGCCCCCCGGATCTTAACCCGAGTGGTGTTTTATCATTGGACTTCTGTGCTCGTCATGGATTGTCCATAATGAACACCATGTTCAAACATAAGGGTGTTCATATGTGCACTTGTCACCAGCACACCCTAGGCCGCAGTTCAATGATCGACTTTGTAGTCGTGTCATCGGACTTGCGGCCGCATGTATTGGACATTCGGGTGAGGAGAGGGGTGGAGCTGTCACCTGGTGGTGGGTTGGCTCCGATGGTGGGGGAGGAAGCCGGTCAGACCTGGTAGACCCAAGCGTATAGTGCGGGTCTGCTGGGAACACCTGGCGGAATCCCCTGTCAGGAGGAGCTTTAACTCCTACCTCCGGCAGAACTTCGCCCATGTCCCGGGGGACACCATCTGGCGTCTCAAAGGCGGGAAAGCAGTGCAGCATCAACACTATTTATGGTGGGGATGGTACGCTGCTGACCTCAGCTCGGGATGTTGTGGGTCGGTGGAAGGAATACTTCGGAGACCTCCTCAATCCCACCGACCAGCCTTCCAATGAGGAAGCAGAGTCTGGGGACTTGGGGGTGGACTTACCTATCTCTGGGGCAGAGGTTGCTGAGGTGGTTAAAAAGCTCCTCGGTGGCCGGGCTTCGGGGGTGGATGAGATCCGCCCGGAGTTCCTCAAGGCTCTGGATGTTGCAGGGCTGTCTTGTCAATATCTGCGGCATCGCGTGGACATCAGGGGCGGTGCCACTGGATTGGCAGACCGGGGTGGTGGTCCCCCTCTTCAAGAAGGGGGACCGGAGAGTGTGTTCCAACTATAGGGGGATCACACTTCTCAGCCTCCCTGGTAAGGTCTATTCGGGGTTGCTGGAGAGGAGGGTCCATTGGATAGTCGAACCTCAGATTCAGGAGGAGCAGTGTGGTTTTCGCCCTGGCCATGGAACAGTGGACCATCTCTATACTCTCGGCAGGGTCCTGGAGGGTGCGTGGGAGTTTGCCCAACCAGTCTACATGTGTTTTGTGAACTTGGAGAAGGCATTCGACCGCGTCCCTCGTGGAGTCCTGTGGGGAGTGTTCTGGGAGTATGGGGTACCGGGCTGCCTTATAAGGGCTGTTCGGTCCCTGTACAACCAGTGCCAGAGCTTGGTCCGCATTGTCGGCAGTAAGTCGGACTCGTTTCCGGTGAGTGTTGGTCTCCGCCAGGGCTGCCCTTTGTCACCGATTCTGTTCATAACTTTTATGGACAGAATTTCTAGGCGCAGCCAGGGTGTTGAGGGTGTCCGGTTTGGTGACCTCAGGATTAGGTCTCTGCTTTTTGCAGATGATGTGGTTCTGTTGGCCTCATCAGACCGTGACCTTCGGCTCTCACTGGAGCAGTTCGCAGCTGAGTGTGAAGCGGCTGGGATGAAAATCAGCACCTCCAAATCCGAGACCATGGTCCTCAGCCAGAAAAGGGTGGAGTGCTCTCTCTGGGTCAGGGAGGAGGTCCTTCCCCAAGTGGAGGAGTTTAAGTACAGTATGTTGGGGTCTTGTTCACGAGTGAGGGAAGGATGGAGTGGGAGATCGACAGGCGGATCGGTGCGGCGTCAGCAGTGATACGGGTACTGCATCGGTCTGTTGTGGTGAAGAAGGAGCTGAGCCAAAAGACAAAGCTCTCGATTTACCAGTCGATCTACGTTCCTACCCTCACCTATGGTCATGAGCTATGGGTAGTGACCGAAAGAACGAGATCGCGAGTACAAGTGGCCGAAATGAGTTTTCTCCGCAGGGTGGCTGGGCTCTCCCTTAGAGATAGGGTGAGGAGCTCGGTCATTCGGGAGAGACTCGGAGTAGAGCCGCTGCTCCTCCGCATTGAGAGGAGCCAGATGAGGTGGCTCGGGCATCTGGTCAGGATGCCTCCTGGACGCCTCCCTGGTGAGGTGTTCTGGGCATGTCCCATTATGCATGCTTGTGTGTGTGTGTGTGTGTGTGTGCGTGCGTGGGAGGGGAGGGGGGGGTCCGATCTGTGTTTTGCCCCGGGGTCTTGTGTGCAGTTGTTCTGCCACTGCTCAGATACCAGTCCATATTAAAAATTAGTATCTGATTAGATACTCATTTTCACCATTATTGATACCAACAGTGTGGTTTTCACCTCATTTGCCACTCGTCACACACACACTCGCGCAGCCCGTTGTATATGTGAAACCGATATAACTTTGAAAAATACCGTGATCTAAATTTTTGGGCATACCGCCCAGCTCTAATCTCACCCTTTATTTTCATCCAGATTTGCATTCATTTCTTACTGAGATCCTGTATTGACAAGTGAGTTGAACCACTCCATAAAGCCTCCTTCAGCACATCCCAAAGACCTTCAATGAGGTTAAGGTCAGAACTCTGTGGTGACCAAGTCATGCGTGAAAATGATTCCTGATGCTCCCTGAACCACTCTTTGACAATTTGAACCCCACTAATCTTGGCATTCTTGTCCTATAATATGCCATAGGGAAGAAAAAAATCCATTAATGATGGATGGAGGTGTAACCTGGCCATTCAGTAGATTCAGGTACTCAGCTGACTTTACCTTATTGCTGCATAACATTGCTGAGCTGTAATAATGATCTTAAGTATTTGCTGATATAAATTCAAATGGCGACTCTTTTTTTTGGCCGGGCATTATACATTAAAACCGATACTGTGTGACATCTGGTCAAGCACGCAGGAACCGGGGAATGAAGGTCGGGAAGCGGGAGTCCAAAATGCGGGATTTATTGGGGAAAACACAAGCCACAAGCACACGACATGGTATACACGTTAATGACAGACCTGGGGAAACAGACTTGAACATGGACTGAAATACACAAGACAAGCCGAAATAACAGGAAACAGCTGGTCACAATCGGGGTTTCACAGGAGGTAAATGAGGGGGCGTGGCACACAGGAGGATCATACGAGCAGGTCATGACAACATGCTATAAATAAACTGACACTAAACATACTTCAAGGTTCAATGTATTTGCCTAGTTAACAGTGCAAGGGGTTATTCCACTATAAAAGATATTTTATAGTGGAATGAAATTCATAGCTGTGAGCTTCCTGCAGACCATAGTGACACTAAATACAGAACAAAATGAAAAATACAAAATAGTAACTACAGAGTCAACAAAAGATGAACAATTCAGGGGGCTGTATCAAGAAGGTGGATTTTTCGAAAAGTAAGATACAGTAATTTAAGGTAGTCTGGGCTAAATGTATGTGAATGAAGATTAAGTACATTTAAACTGCAGCACCTTAAATCTGACAAGTTATCTAACCAACATATCTTGCTTCGTGATACAGGTCCTTGACCTTGCCAGCTAACCCACCAGCGACGACAGCATCAGCAACAACAACGATGATTATAATAATACCTTTATCTCATATGTGAAGTACTTTGAGTTGCATTCCATGTATGAAAAGTGTTCCATAAATAAAATGTATTATTAGGGGCCAAGCACCATAGGTTTTCACCCCTTTGGCCTACAATTGAAATCTTTGATTCCTCTGAATCCTTGGGTCAGCCCGATTCAGATACACCCATTGCCGTTAATTTCCACCATATTTGATTTTCCACCATTTTGAATTTTGTTGAAAATGTACTTTTGCGAACTCATCCTAGGCCGTTGATCCAAACAGCACCAAATTTGGTGTGCACAATCTAGAAAGGGCTCTGACAAAGTTGTTCAAAGAATTATGCTAAGTCAAATGGTTTGGCCCCTGTCGTCCAATGAATTTCAGGACGAAGTCACCAAACTGGAAATGAGGCCATATCTCAGCAACGATTTCACGTATCAAAACCAAATTTTGGATATAGACTTGGGATCCAATTCTGAGGTCAAGCACCAAACATGGTGCCATTGCACCATTAGCAAAAATACATTTTGGCTAATAACTGCTGACCTGTTTGTTGGAGATAAATAAGTCTTGTATTTTCTAATTCTGTGGGATGGCCCCAGGTTGACTCCTGGGAAGGTTAATGTCCTCCAAATTCATGTGGCCGCCATATTAGATTTTAGTGAAAATTTCAGTGTTTTCCACATGACACAAAATTGATCCAATCTTCACTTTTGAAATTTGGCATATTGGTAGGGACTAAACCACAGCATGCCCTCACCAAATTTGGGGTCAATCCATCTATCCCTCTAGCGCCACCATCAGGCCAAAAGTCAAGATACATTTTCGCATATAACTTTTAATCCCTTTGGCCTAGCATTGTCATATTTGATTCCCCTGAATTGTTGGCTCATCCCGATTCGATTGCATGCATTGTTGTTAATTTCTACCATATTGAATTTTTTGACACATTGAATTTTCTAAAGAACTACTTTTGCGAAGTAGTCCTAGGCCATTGATCCAATCATCATCAAATTTGGTGTGCTTTATCTACAGTCAGTCCCAACCAAAACTTGTTCAAAGCATTATGCTAAGACAAATAGTATGGCCACTGTCGTCCAATAAATTTCCTGACAAAGCCACCAAACAGGAAGTGAGGCCATATCTCCGAAATGCTTTGCGATATCAAAACCAAATTTAGAATATAGACTTGTGACCCAATTCCAAAGGGATTCACCAAAAATGGCATCATTCCACCACTAGGCAGCGCTGAAATAAGCAAAAATGTGTTTTGGATGATAACTGTGGAAGGGTTTCACATAGAAAAACCATTCTTATATCTTCTAACAGCATGGTACATCCCCAGTCCTCTCCACTGCCAAATTTATGTTTGTCTAATTGATGCAAACACCATATTGGATTTTATTGAAAATGTAAAGATTTCCCACAGGCAAATGTCTGAGGATTGTCAAGATTGGTCTCTGTCAGTCTCTTTTTTTAATTCTTTCCATGCCATCCATGCCATGGTTGTATGCTTGGCCCCATTTTTGCTGCTTTCAGCTATATTTATTCTTATTATTATCATTATGATTCCACAGTTGCAGTGCATCTTTGAATTCCCTGTGTGAATCCAAGTACAGAAACATAGAGTTAGGTAATTAGCAATTGTTATTTCCAGGATATTTCATTTTTTAAGGCCACATCTACTTTCAGAGAGTAAGCGTGTCAGAGACTGGATCAGACTCGTTAAATTCAAAGTTTCATATTCTGTAACATATCTGACATATCTGTACATATATTATCTGACACTGTATGGCTACCTCAAAATAATTTTCTTTTTGTTCCCAACCAGTGAAACTGCTCTGAACGACAGACCTGTCAGCTGTGCCTCATGGCTGTGACATCCGACCGTAGTGCAGCGTCTGCCTTCATAATCACGCAAGGTGAGTTCTCTGAGTGTCTGTGAGCAGTGCTCGGGTTTGAGCTTCTAGAGTGGCAGGGGTCTCCTACCTTCAGTTCTGCTTGTGCTGGGCTGTGATAATGTGTCAGTCTCCTGCATGCAGCTATAGTCAGGACCATAAATATTTGGACAGAGACAAAGTTTTTCAATTTTTAAGTACTGTACATTACCACAAATTTTTTTTAAAGAAACAAGTAAGATGTAGTTGAAGTGCAGACTTTCAGCTTTAATTTAGTGGGTAGAACAAAAACATTGCATAAAAATGTGCGGAACTAAAGTAATTTTTCTACACAATCCCCTCCTTTCAGGGGCTCATAAGTAATTGGACAAATTAATATAACTGCAAATAAAATGTTCAATTCTAATACTTGAAAACCCTTTGCATGCAATGACTGCCTGAAGTCTTGAACTCATGGACATGACCAGACACTGGGTTTCCTCCTTTTTAATGCTCTGCCAGGCCTTTACTGAAACAGCTTTCAGTTGCTTTTTGTTTGAGAGTCTTTCTGTCTGTAGTTTAGTCTTTAGCAAGTGAAATGCATGCTCAATGGGGTTGAGATCAGGTGACTGACTTGGCCATTCAACAATATTCCACTTCTTTGCTTTAATAAAGTCCTGGGTTGCTTTTGCTGTATGTTTTGGGTCATTGTCCATCTGTATTATGAAATGCTGCCCAATCAATTTAGCTGCATTTGGCTGGATTTGAACAGACATGATGTCTCTGAACACCTCAGCATGCATTCGGCTGCTTCCATCCTGTGTCACATCATCAAGAAACACTAAGGACCCAGTGCAACTGGCAGCCATGCACGCCCAAGCCATCACACTGCCTCCACCATGTTTTACAGATGATGGGGTGTTCTTTTAATAAGCTGTTCCAGCCCTTCTCCATACTTTTTTCTTTCCATTTTTCTGGTACAGGTTGATCTTGGTTTCATCTGTCCAAAGAATGCTGTTCCAGAACTGTGCTGGCTTTTTTAGATGTTTGCAAAGTCCAATCTAGCCTTTCTATTCTTAAGGCTTATGAGTGGCTTGCATCTTGCAGTGAACCCTCTGTATTTGCTTTCATGCAGTCTTCTCTTTATGGTAGACTTGGATATTGATACACCTACTGTACCTCCTGGAGAGTGTTGCTCACTTGGTTGGCTGTTACGAAGGGGTTTCTCTTCACTATGGAAATGATTCTGCGATCATCTACCACCATTGTCGTTCATGGACGTCCAGGCATTTTTGCGTTGCTGAGTTCACCAATGCTTTCTTTCTCAGGATGTACCAAACTGTGGGTTTTGCCACTCCTAATGTTGTGGCAATTTCTCTAATTGTTTTTTTCTGTTTTCGCAGCCTAAGGATGGCCTGTTTCACCTGCATACTGAGTTCCTTTGACCGCATGTTGTATGTTCACACCTCAATCTTCCAAATACAAATAAGACACCTCAAATCAACTCCAGGTCTTTTATCTGCTTAATTGATAATGAAAGAACGAAGGAATTGCCCACACCTGTCCATGAAATAGCTTTTAAGTGAATTGTCCAATTACTTTTGGCCCCTTTAAAGAGAGGGTGGCACATGTTAACAAACCGAAACCCCTAAACCCTTCATCCAATTTGAATGTGGATACCCTAAAATGAAATCTGAGAGTCTGCACTTTATGTCCATGCCCATTGTATAACTTCAATTGGAATTTCAATAAACAGGTAAGACAATAAAACTTGTGTCAGTGTCCAAATATTTATGGTCCTGACTGTATTTGCGAAGTCATTGGGAATAATCAAGTTGCCTTTAAAAGCTCTTGTAGTAAAAGCAGCCCCTTCAGCTGTTGGCAGTCCTTCATGGAATGTATGCTGTAAAGTCTGGTGGGGTGTCTTTGGTTGAAGTGCAACATTACTGATATTGTAATCATTTCTAATTTAACGGAGGTGCTCTGGGCTTTGAAAAAGTGCAGCACATTGAGGCTGACTGCAAGAAACGGATTCCTGTTTCATAAATCATTCTCTCATTATATGGGTTGTGGTACTCAACTGCCACAGGACACCGAGAACAGTGTGACCCAGTCACACCGGACGTCGAAAGCTGCTTGACATCAAAGGGTGTACCTGCAAGGCCAAGCTCTGCTTTACAGTGCACCTTTGGAACTTTCTGCAATGCTGCTCCAGGCTTGATGCAGTGTGGGGAGCAGGATGAACACAAGGCAGAATGATGAGGTCACCAGTGTGCTTTTCCAGTTAATAATGCACTAATATTATTCAGGGGGGGTCTACTGAGGGGTGAAGGAATCCATGTCAACCTGTGCCCTCAGACAGTTAATTAAATCAGCAAAGGGCGAGGTGGAGCTGTGATTAAGCCCCCAGGACCCCAGCCGACAGAGAACGGCATTGCACTGGCAGCCAAGCGTACTGTACATCATAATCACGCCATAGAGTACAAGCTGCTCAGTGGGGTGGTCTGGCAGCACAGTCCCAAAATGGGACCGCGTGGGGATGCTGTAGTGATATCGATGTTGTCACATGCCACAAACCCGATGACGGAAGAGGCTTTGGGTCCCTGCAAAACCATGACTCACTCCGTCATTGTCACACTGCCTTTTTATCACGATAGCAGAATGTTTAAGATCCCACGTGAACATCATACACTTTATGGTACATGCTAGAGAAGGCAGACAAGTGCACGGAATTGTTGGTTATGGATAATTATGGTTAACAACTGAGGTTAATTATGAAAATCTCCCTGTCACTAGAGAATGGGGAATTTGGTTACAGATAAAGCAGAAAAGAATCATACTTTCCAAAGGCTAGAAGGGCTCACTGCTCCTGCACTGAACAGTAGGAAAAATGGCCCTCGGAGAAAGGATTCAAGGGCAGAAAGCCGAGGTTACACTTCACAGGTCTGACTTTTGGTGCTCATTTTATTTATTATATTGCATTTTTTTTACATTCTTCATCGAGAGTGGTGGGACTGAAAGCCCTAATTGGTAACCAGGCAGCATCTGAGAACAAGGCAGTTCATCCAGGTAGGAAGGACACACAACATAAAGTGAAATCGATTCCGAAGAGCCTGTGTGGGCCGTTAGAGAGAGGCAGTCTGGTTTAATCATCTCTTCAGCTGCAGGAGCTGTTTCTATAGTCCCTGCTGGTCTCCAGCATTCTCTGACACTCAGAGTAGAGCAGTGACAGCACGTGGGAACTTCTGACGCATCCCGAACCGTGACTGGGATCGTATCCTGGAATGGCGAGAGCAGGGATGACAGGTCAGCTCTTTATAGTCGTCTCTGTATGGATTAATGGTACTGACACTCCCTGAGGCCTGCCATTTCGGGTAGCGCTCTAGTGCTGAACTAGAGGAATTATGGGTAAACTGAAGCAGTACACATAAGTGGGCATAATGTTCAGAGTCTTCATGGATAGGAATATCTTCTTCAAATGTTCCCTACCAGAAGCAATATTTTATATAAGTTTCAATATCTTTTTTTGGAAGCTTCAGTTTATTTTGAAAAGACAGACATTTGAGGTAAAATGAAAAGCACCTCCATAACGTGAAAAGTGTGAACTGCTGGGTGCTCTTTAGAAACACATCATCTTTATCGACTGACTTAATTATTACTCTGAGAAAGTTGTAAATAAATCATAAAAAAAAATAAATTGCCTGCAATGAAATGAGACAAATTAATGAAGTGTTATAAATGCAAAATGGATACTCAGAGTCACAGGTATCATTTTGCAAATCCTTTGATTCAAATGTCATGATCAGTGATAAGGTTAGGATCCAATCACTATAACCTTTCTATATTAGCAAATGTTGCTCTTAGCTTTTTTTATTAACCATACCCAATAGATAGATAGATAGATAGATAGATAGAGTGCCCTTCACAATTATTGGCACCCCTCATAAAGATTTGTAAAAAAGGGTTATAGAAAATCCACCTTTTAGTAGTTTCATCTCACACTGAAAAAAATAGAAAAACCCAACCTTTCATTAAAATAAATTTATTGAAATAAAAACAAATCCTTCTTCAAAAAATAATTTTCACCAAAAACACAGGTGTCCTGCGCACGAAGCGCAGAAAAGGCGCAGGAAGCCAAAGTCAGGGCAAACATGGGGTTTAATAAGAGCAGCAACACAAGGAGCACGCAAAACAGGGGATGACATTACAATGACCGGACTGGGGAAACAAACGGAAACGTGGACTAAATACAATGAACTAATGACAATGATTGGGAACAGCTGGTAAAGACAGGGAATCCACATGGGGTTAATGAGGGGGCGTGGCACACGAGAGGAGCGGACGATCGGGGCATGACAACATGTGCCATGATTATTGGCAACGCTGCTTTTAATACTTCGTACAACCGCCCTTTGCCAGTATAAAAGCACTGAGTCTTCTCCTATAAGGTTGGAGGTGTTTTAGGTTGGAGAATACAGAAAGCTGAGAATGTTACAGAATCTCTCCAGATCACGCAGGATCCTAGGCCCTGTCTTGTGCATTCTCCTCTTCAGCTCAGCCCAAAGGTTATCAGTGGAGTTCAGATATATTGCAGAAGCTTGATTCTGTGGTCAGCTAATGTCACGCCCTCGGGGGCGGGGCCAGTCAAGTGCAACACGTCAGCTCTTGCGTAACCCTGTTTTAAAAGGAGAACAGTTACCTATGCGCATCGCGAAGTATTGAGCCCATGTTACCGAGCCTTGCTGAGCGTTTTCTCCGTCTCCCGTCTTCCCAAATCATCCTGCCTTACCTGTCGTCCCGGTGTTTGATCCCTGCCTCCTTGCCTTCCCTCCTCAGACCCGCTCCCGTCCGTGATTCTACCGTCTCACCCCGTCCTGCTCTCCCCGCCTCTTGTTCCTTGTCTACCTGTGTCATCGTCGGACGGACTTCACTGGCTTCGACCCCGGACCACGCACCAAGACCACGATACCTGCGCGTCGTTTCTGCACTTCTGCCCCGACTCTCCGAGTGGGAGATCCCACTCGCTCCAGCAGCCCTCGCCCGTACCTGCGGGAGGGGAACGCAGATTTCGCCACAGAGAACGGGATTGTTCTCCTTCCGTGTCTGTAACCTGTTCTCCCCATTAAACCCCTCTGGTCCCTGCAGTTCTGAATCCCCGCCTCTTTCCTGGCTAAAGCGTGACAGCTAACCATTTTTGTTTTAATTTGGACATGTGCTTAGGATTACTGTCCAGCTGGAAGATCCAATGACGGCTCAGTTTGAGTTTCCTTGCAGTGGCAGCCAAATTATGATTTAAAATGTCCTGATATTTCATGCAGTCCATAGTGCCATGTACCCAAACAAGGTTTCTAGGGCCTTTGGAGGAAAAACACCCCCACAACATCACAAAACCTCCAACATATTTTACAGTAGGGAAAAGGCTCTTTTTGTTATAGCCGTCCTTCTTTTTATGCCAAACCCACCTTAAATGTTTATCGCCAAAATGCTCCATTTTTGTTTCATTTGAAACAAAACATTGAATTTGGTTCCAGTCAAAGTCGTAGTAGTGTTTCGAAAACTCCAGGTGCTTACGTTAGTGGTTAATTGACAAAAAAGCTTTTTTTCTGGCATACCTTCAAAATAATCTGTTAGCATGAACAGGGTGTCTGATAATTTTTTTGGAGACGTTGTCACGTTCGGGCTCGGGCGAGCAGGGAAATAGGCGATCGGAGCCAGGAAGTCAGGGAAACTGGGTTTAATTGCACGAACGGACTGACAGGTACGGACATCGACGGACAATACAATGACAAGTCTGGGGAAGACTGACTCAGACGAGGACTAAATACACAAGACAAGCTAGACTTAACAGGACACAGGCGATCACAATTAGGGCTGAACACGAGGTAACGAGGTGGGCGTGGCACACATCGGGAGCGGACGGAGCGGGGCGTGACAGACGTGGTAACCCCAAGATTTTACTTGGTCTTGTAATTCACCCACAGTGATCCTTGGGGGTTTTTTTCCTCTCTTGCAATCCTCCTCACTGTACATTGGGGTAAAGTAAACTTGGGTCCTCTTCCAGGCAGGTTTGTAACAGTTCCACTTTTTTATTATTGCCCCAACAGTAGACATAGGCATTTTCAGGCAAAGTAGCTATTTAATACCCATTCTCTGAATTATAAGGGTTATGTTCCCTTATGTTTCCCATGTTGATGGATGACTAAGGGAATTAGGGCTCTGTCACCTCATATTTGTACCCCAGTTAATCAGGAAGTCATGGATTACAGCATGAAGATTCCTATTCACTCCAATCAACTCAACAATGTGCAATTTACAGGGGAAACATGCATTAGTTACATTGTGTTCATTATAATTTCTAGGGGTGCCAATAATTGTGTTTTTGTTAAAAATAATTATTTCTTGATGAAGGATTTGTTTTTCTTTGAATAAATTTATTTCAATGAACGGTTGGATTTTTGTCATCTTTTTCAGTGTGAGATGAAACTACTTTACTGAAAAGTAGATTTTTTTTCTAACCTTTTTAACAGACCTTTACAAGAGGTGCCAATAATTATGGAGGGCACTGTAGATAGATGCTTGAATAAATAGACAAGGAAGCAAACAAATAAATGAATAAATATGCAGACAATAGATAGACAACCTATTTATATATAGCTGGACATACACTGACTGATAAATAATTAACCCAATTATACATCTAGATATATGCTTCATGCTGCTGCCGGCATTGCTATCCTAGTCATTGTTACAAACATTAATACTAACAGGCAATTAAACTTTTACCTTCCGGTTGATGTACAATTGTTCAGATTATGCTACCTTCTACCTACATAATTTGTAGAAAAAATACAGTAACTTCTGACTGTAGCTTGTGCTCTGGTGGATGGGAAGGCCACTCTGCTTCCTGTGATGGTTTCTTCATTATCCCAGATTCCCAAATGATCCCTGAAGCAAAATGTCGATTGACCTCAGTGTCAATGTTTCTTGACTTGCATGAATGATTAATTCATTTGATAAACTCCAAAAAAATGCCTTTTTGCACAGGCCTAATTATTGACACATCAAATCAATTTACTCTACGAGCTCTTGTAGTTCATTAAATAGATGTATCACAGGTAAGGTAAGTGTCATTTCCAGATATCCAGAAGCAAAGGTGTACAGTAATCAGGCTGAGAAATGACTTCAACACACCATGTGAGACTACAACATCCTGGGTGGAACACCTACCCTTTCACCTGCCCCTCTAAATTCTGTGTATATTTTAATAATCCAAAAAATAACAATAATAATTCAGACACTCCTTGACTGACATAAGAAAGTGCATAGGCTTGGTTTCAACACTGTTAAGCATCAAGTGAGACACACATGGTCCTCCCACAACGTTAGTAGAGACATGTGCCTACCCACATCTATGCACTTGTATGTTGTCACGTCATGTCCACCACCTCTGCCTGATCCTCCTGGCCTTAATACGCCATGGCTGACACTAGTTTGTCTCACCTCTCATTCCTGCCCTTGTGTTAATCACTCCATCTACCTCTCATTTGCTCCCTCGTCAGTCATGTATAAAACTGCTTCCCAGTCCTGTCATTGAGGTCAAACCTGCGTGTTGCCAATATCTTCACTTGTTCCCATCCTCCCATTCTGGGTCCTTGATGATCCCATTTATTTCTTGTATTTTATCTTAAGTTTAGATAAACCCCCCTTTTAATTCGCTTCCCTGCCTGCTTCTGAGTTCTTTGTCCCTCATCTTCATTTGTTCGACAAACCAGATTTTACATAAATTGTAAACCTTATACCAAAAAAACGCATAGGTCAAAAATATGCTTCTAATGTATACTAAGGAATACATATTGAAAAATGAAAAGATGAAGTGTAAATGTGCTTACAGGTGTATGCAGGGGCATAGCTATAAATTCTGTGCCCCCTAACAAAATGTCACTTTGCCCAACCCCCCCCCCCCCCCCTCATGTCCTCTCAGAACTCTTGCCGGGGTGGGGTGGGATTTTAACCTAGTAGTTAATCTAGCTAGTTCCCTTGGTATATTTTGCCGGTTAAGTGAGTCTGTAAAAAAGAAAGTGGGGCGGTGAGGCTGTAAGTGGTGCACAGGCTGTAAGTGGTGCACTGTAAGTGTCATGCCGGTGACTCACTGCCATCCAGAACATCATCCTGCTGAGGTTATGCCATGCAGCCAGATGTTCCTTCTTGAATGACATCATGATATACAATTTCTTTCAATTACAGCTGGAACAAAGACAATGATGGTAAAGAAAAGTCGGCATTCATGGTCTACAAATTACACCCGATAATTAATTATTAAATTATTAATTATTAAGTAATTACCACATATCAGATTATTTAGGAAACGTATACAGAGTACATACCGACAGACAGTGACAGTCCCTTCTGTATCAGTTTAGACATTCATGGGGTTGTGTATTTTATTTGATGGTTCTCTCAGATAGCAATGTTACATGTGTCTTCTGTAACTCTCTAAACCCCTATTTATCCGCATGCCTGATAGTGGTCTGCATTTGGAAGTCTGGCTTTCAAAGCTGTCCTTCTGACTTGTGGGTCTGCTTTTCTCAGTAGCATGGTGCTGGTCTGTTTCGTGCAATTCTACTGCCCTCGCTCCCAGTGCTGGGATTCCGGTGCTTTCTGTGCCACATAGATCGCCTTTATCCAGCAGAACCGGACTGAGCACATTGTCTCATTTTCACAGTCTTCCTGTTCTGCACACGGGTTTGGGCTTCCTGTTGAGGCTCCCTGTGCCATCCTCTTTACCATGTGACCCAAAGCATGCAATCTCCTTGACGACACACTGCACTCAATGAGAACATGACTGGTAATCCATCAGCTCCTGCATGAGATTCTGCACATTCACCTTAAATCTGAACAACATCCCTCATTAAGGGGGGAGGGGGCAGTGCCTTAAATATGGAAACCTCTCCCCACAATCGTATCCAGAAAAGATATCAATATCCTGTCCCTCTATGTCAATGTTCACTCAAAAAAGGAGGTTCCTCAAAGTGCCAGGCTAAGATGATATGCTACTCATTGCCAATTTCCCCCTAATCTCTCTAGAGACAAACGCACAGAAGGGCATTCCAGATGGATAACGAGCCGGAAGTCATGGCTGGGTAATGAGTACACCCAGTGGATCAGAGGTGTAGCAAGGTACACCTTACAGGGACCCTGAAGGTCCCGAACAGCTAGGAAAGATTGCAGTACATCGCTTCTGGGTGAGGCTGGATTATTAGGGTTTATACATTCTGTGGCCTTATTAAACATTTATTTTTCCTTCAGGCTGAGTATGTTAACTGTGTGTGGACCTTTGAGCATGCTTTGGAATACATTTTATGGATTTTTGACATAGTCAGTTATAGTAGTATTAATTTACCATGACATTAACTTATATTTTTATGATATTTGTAAAAATTATATTAACTATTCTCAATCTCAATCACTCAATCTCCATATTGAGTGTGGTAATAATAATGTAATATAATACAAACAGAAACTGTGGTTTGTATTTACAATTTGAGTGATTTGGTGGTCAAGCCAGGCTGTATGTATTTATCATTATCACTACAGCTAATCCTCCAGGCATTGTCATCATGGAAAGCCATAGTTTACACTGTAAGATCTTTGTCAGAGAATAGTTGTACGATACATTCCACAAATCTGATGAAAAACAAAAGCACTTGGCTATATGCATGTATTAATATATGAATAAATGTGGATTTATGAGCCAGAGGTTAATACACATTTCACTGCCTGGATCATGCAGGGTATGGTGGAAAATCCTGAACCGATGCCACTTTTAACACATTTTCTGGAAAATATGTATATACGAGGTGGTAAGTTGTTTGTTTAAAAAAGTTCTGAAAAATCTAGATTAAAAACAAGCTGAACTGGCATTTAGAAAAACAAAACAACTGGGGATGGACTGATTGCCTGAATTAATGGCTAAATTAATACCCACTTAATATTCCAAACTAATTAAACAAGCGGGAGACTGATTACAGAGCAGCAGAAGTTTTTTACAGAAAGCAGACAATTTAGAATGATATTACCTTCCTTCAAATGTGGTGACAGCTCTGTACCTTTTCTCTCTTAAGTCTTACAAGTTTGTATTTGAACCTAATATATGGCCTATATATGCTGTTGTCCTTAAAACGTTATAGTTGTGTTTTTTTGTGAAAGAGTCTTTGTCAGATTAGGAAGGTACACCTTTAAAACTAGGAATGATGTGCTGGTTTGTTTTTCCAACAGAAGCTGCAGTGACATTTGAACCCAGCTATGGGGACAGCTTTCTGTTGGTGATACCGATACGCATCATAGGCAGAAAAGCAGGACAGCAGCCCTGAAATGCCCAGATGTTGGAGAAGCCTCTTGTTTGTCAAAGGGCTCAAAGACATTGTCTCATTGTCACTGGCTTCAGAAACAAGAGCTTATCAAACATGATGTATGAGAGTCCATCAAAGCCACCACATGATGCCTGTCACAGTGGGGGATGTGTCCCTGCGTTTAAAGGGGGCTATGATATATTATAAATGAGTTTCTCTGTGGAATATCCTGGACTGTAACCTCACACATAGGGTAAATAGCCCTGAGATGCCAGCCCTGAGATTCTGAACCACACGGCTGCTGTCTCATGATTCCCGACATTCTTGCCACTTCAGGTCACTCCGCTGATGGTCCTTGGGGTCGAAAGCATTTCTGAAAGGTGCCCAGGAACGTTCACGCTCCCGCTGCCTTTCATTATTAGCACGCTCCGTGCGAGTCGGTCCCTCCGGGGCCTGTGAGAGTGTGAAATCAGGCCCCGCGGAGATAAGGGAGAGAGTCCAGCCTGCCATTGTGTGGACCAGGAAGAAGCGAGATGCCAGAGTGAGGCAGCAGCAGTGGCACAGTGATGGATAACAGGCAACAGGAATCGCTGCATTTTAATCACACTGTAAATCGACTCATGCCAACAGAAGGAGCCATTTAAACATATACAGGCTAACAGGTGGTGTGGCTGCAGTAACATGGTCTGTAATTCTGCTTTGCTGCTCGTATAACATATGGCCAGCTTGGTGTATGCACAGAAAGACATCCCTCTCATGGTTAATGATGTCACTGTCTTCTTCATCCAGTTCATACAAAAACCACACCTGCCTGCACTCATTAATTATTAATGAGCATGTGTTTCTTAAAGATATGGGACCCCCCCCCCCCCCAATCTCAGTTCTGCACCCCATGACCTGATGGATGGGAATAATCATGGCAAAGCACAAATCTGTCACTTTAGAGAGCAGGCAGCATCAGTGGCGAGGTTCAGAACAGCAGATTGGTTCATCACACACTCCCCCAGTGCTGCCCCCACCCCCCGCCTGCCTGTGTTTCATCAAAGTCCAATAAAATGACATCATTTTCAAAGCACTCTGAGGTACATAAGTAGGGGTGAGATTTTATCAAAGCATAATCATATTATAGCCAATTGAAAAAGAAGGAAATCCACACCCAATCTAACAGGAGGCGATTTAGCCTGTGAGAAAAGCAGCTGTTCTCCTCAATTCTGCAGCGAGGATGTGCTTTTCCGTTTGATCTGTCCTTCTGCTGACTGTCATCGCTGAGATTACCTGGGAGGGGAATTGTGAAGCTTCACTGATGACTTTCATATGCACCTTCAAACATTATGGCAGCGAGACGACGTGCACGCCTCCCATCCGTCACATCCGGCTACCTGCCGCTCACGAGTCATTAAACATAATCGAAACATGGTGCCGCTGATGTCCGCATCCACCCTCATCAATGATGGAGGGCTGTCCCTCACTCGTCCCTGCTGTCACCACACTGGCATAATGTACTACACCCATATTCATCTGGGTGCTTAAATTAAAGCCATGATTAAATCAGCTTCAGGTCACTGGCTTAATAGATATTTTAAATAGAGATGCATTTGAAATCATTTCAGAGAAAGAATTTTTTGGACTGGGCTGTCTGGGAGGTGCAAGTGCTTCATGGGAAGCTTGGAGCACATTCTGCTTTGTCATCGTATAAGGCTACTGGAACTGGACCTCATGGTTTAATCTTAGTGTTAAATAAGCTTCTGTTTTGTGGCTTTTTTCTGAGCTGATGACCTGGTTTGCTTCTTTAAACCCCACGTCTACTACGCTTGATAGGGACAATGCAGCCCTGCTGTTGAAATGGATCAGCAAACTTAAAAGCTAACCTTAACGGCAGCAGGTATCACACCAGGACACATGGATCCACAGGAATCAAGAGACGCAGCAAGTGAAGCAAGTAGATCAGGCAGAGGTCATCTGCGTCATGTTGAGCACCAGCTGGGGCCAGGTCTCATCTTTCTGCTAACAGAACATCGCACGATTTCTGATGTTCAGTGTTTCCCCAATAGCCAATGCCCTCTCAGCGACTGGAAATTGTGCATTTTTACGCCTGGAATCTTATGTCACGCAAACACACATCTTCCAGAACCACAGTGTGAAAGGCCAGATGATGAGGTAAGATGAGGCTTTGGAGAACACAGGGCCGTGGGTCCCAACTCAACAGGAAGTCTTTTAGGCCGGGCGTGCTGGTGACCAACAACACAGCATGTGCAATTAAGTAAGAGTTGGTCATGCGGTACAGACTAACTAAGAGGGTTTCAGTGATCTGGTCCATGCTAGAATGGAGATGAATTACAGGGCAATAAAAACACACTCCACTCTAAATAATTTAGTGGTCCTCACTAATGAGCTGTCCACAGCCTCCAGGGTATCTTTTCTTCAAAGTTTCATGTTGAACGAAAACAGCAAACCTTTAAACATGATTAAAACACTGATCACATGTGGCGATTATTGAGCGATTTTGAAAAGGAGAAATGAATCACTGGTGTGTTTTTGAGCACAGTTGTGTCAAGTAAATAGTTAGAGGTCATGGAGCATGTGTGATGAAATGGGAGAGGGTTCCTTTGAAAGAGATAACTTCAAAAGTGAAATTCGACCAGAGCAGAAGCAGACATATTAATAGATAATGAGGCAATTTGATGGAAGATGTTTTCCTCTTTGGATCAACCAAAGAAGCGGAAATGTAGGTGAGACAGTGATGCTTAGGTGGTATGCGTAGGAATCATGAATGTATCCGTCTGTGTTGCTGCTGTACTGAGATGCATTCTGGGTAAAGTGTTGTCTTCTTCATGAAGGGATTAAAAAGCATGACCTTTTTCACAACACCCTGTTATTGCCAGTAGTGGAATTGAATTACAGTTTGCCTATTTTTCATTTGCAATCCCCTGCAATCTGGCTTCTGAAAAGCATGCTACTGGCTCTGACTCAAATGTGCACCATTGCGTCAACCTAGCCAGGAAGAAAAGTATAAAGTATCAAATTTTTTGCTTTGTTTCAACTAGCAGTCGGTACTGGGGACTGACCGTATTGACAAGCTTGGAAATTCAATAATGGTGATTTATTAAATTATCGGGCTTTGTTGTTTTTATGATTTTTCTTCTTGAAGCTCGGCTGTGCGGGGAGCAGCCATGGCTGATACCGTTTAATCTCGCTGAAACAAGTGCAGTCATGCTTGTCCCTTCGATCCCATCACACCTACGATCCTGTAGCTCTGAATTAGCTGCGATCGATACTCTTTACGTCTTTCAGCTTGCCTTCGGCTCTGTCCCATCCATGGCCTCGCCTTTCTTGTGCTGCATGTTTTGCTTGGCTTCTGCATGGATTATTTTAAATACCAGACTGCGAGCAAACTCCCCAAGTATTGGCCAGTATTTCCTTCCTTTTACTCTCGGTTATGCAGATACCAGCTTCCTAGAATGGATGTTTAGCACGGCAGCTGGGTGCTGACGTGGTACACTTATGCTTAATCATAATCATCAATTTTAATAAGGTCTTAATAAGGATCTACCACACTTGCTTTCTCATCATTTGCATTGCATGAATTGTTTTAATTTCTCCGATAGTTTCTAAATTCCCAGTCATTCATGTTTGCCTTTGCTAATGCTACTCAATCCTCAAAGGAGGTGGTTATATTGTGAAGTGATTAATTTAACCCCAATCGATCTTGTCAGCTTAAACGAGGTCGTTTGTATGGCCGATGAAAATGTAGCCATCTCCCCTTTCTTAGAGGGTGCAGGACATTAAAATGCCTCAGTTGAGATGGGCCCCAGTGGAATGGCTGCCAGGAGCCAATGGCACAGGGCCAAACCAGGGACATGCGTTGCATTTTAAATGCTGTTAATTGACAACATTGATTTCATGTTTTGGGTGCTGACTCCTTTACCCCAAGCAAAGTGCAAATTTTGCTCAAAAATACATCTAGCTGCTGCCTAGGATTTAGGCCTCAACCTTTTGGATACAAGTCAAGGCCCATATAGCCTTTGGGCTTCAAAATGAAGTTTGGTATAGATAAAAAAAATTATTAATTTTGAGGCCCATTCATGGTTCCCTGTCTCTTGCTTGCATGAAATGAAGTCCACTCTAGCATCTTCTGGGATAATCCCATAGTTGTCTGCATTATCAAATTACAAACCCTTGCTGGATGTTACTAGTTATTGGATGGGAGTGTATAAAACTGTGGATTTATGAAGTTTAGAGTCACTAAACCTCTGCAGTTATTTTGCTGGCGTGTTGTGAATAAATCTGATTGATCACAGAAAAGTAAAAGATATGAGCTACCCTAGCGTGATCAATTTTTATCATTGGTGTCAGGCTGATATCATCACTCCAACTCTCAGGACCCATCTGAAGCACCTTTGCGTGGCTTCTTCTGCCTGATGAATCATGAAGTCTCATGACTCCTGAAGAAGTGACATTGAGAACCTGAAGCAGTTCATGGGAAGATCTCTCCATCTCATTATGGAACAGACCTGCTCACCCCACCCCACCACAGGCCTCACCATACCGCCAGGTTTATTTACACATGTTATGTGTGTCTCAGCAGGTGGTTATTCCCTCCCTGGTGATGATCTCTAAATGCTGGGTGTCTGATAAGCTACGGAGCAGGCCTCATACAAACATGAAGCCACAGGAAACAACAAAGACCCTGTATCATGAAGTAAGATATGTTGGCTATCTAGATAGCCTGTCAAATTTAAGGTATCCCAGTTTAAATGGACTGTATCTTTCTTCACATACATTCAATCCCGACTATCTTTAATCCGACAAGCGATCTTGCTAACCCAAAAATCCAACTTCGTGATACAGCCTGCCCGCTGTGTGTAATAATGAATCTCAAGAGGGACATCTGACAAGGCTGGGGTATTTCTTGTACTTCCCAGGATATATCCAGGGGCGGATTAACTTATCTAGGGGCCCTAGGCTGATATCAGCATGGACACTCAGATGTTGCCGATTTAACTAACCGCTCCATTTTTGCAAAGGTGCGGCAGGGTCATAATGATTGAGGGGCCCTCGGCAATTGCCTGAGATAGCCTAGGCATTAATCTGCCCCCAAGGTATGTACTGGGGATTACTGTCATAATTATAAATACCCATATGTTTTCTGAATTCCTGACAAGGTAAAGATTTTTTCTGCATATGATTTTGCGAAACACTATTACGTCACACCTCCAGGGTTGGGGGTTTGAATCCTGCCCCTGCTGCCTGTGAACATGGCTTAGCCACCATTCTCCTGTCCCTCACAGTGAAGGTTGTGAGTGACAGGAGAATGTTGGCTAAGCTGTCATCGCTGTTGGATAACATCTCCCACTCCATGCAGGAGACTCTGATGGCACTGAGCAGCTTCTTCAGCAGCAGGCTCCTGCATTCACGATGTGGGAAGGAGAGATTCAGAAACCAACCACTGTCAGACTCTACAACAAAGTCCTTGCAGCTGACCACACACACATAGGCTAACAAACACACACATGCAATACACCATGGTAGTTTCTATGTGCAATATTTCTATTTCTATATTTCTATTTATAATATACATTTATATTTTTCAGTACACTCAATCATATTTTTATTTCCAGATTGATTGTATAGCGTACTTTTTATACTGTACTGTTGGTATAGTTTTTATTCGCGGAGCGGAGCGTGAGCGAGGAGCGGAAAGGTCGGAATTTAGTCAGAGCGCGGAGCGGTTTTTTTAATTAAGGCTGGAGCGGTCGCTCTGTCTCGCTCCAATTTCGCTCCGATACCGTTCACACTACGATTCTGAGGCGTGCCCAAATCTACCCAGAATTCATCTGTACAATTATTAAGACTATTACAGAAATTGGCCGAGATGGAATTCGCAAAGTATTTCACAAAGGAAACTGATAGATCATACAAGTGTAATATTCTTATCAAACGTATAGATGACAATAATGTAGAGCAAGAATAACAAGGTGGTGAAACTGTTTCAGTGAGTAAAGATTCACTTTGGAATATTTTTTCTCAGAAACACGAGAGTGTTTTATGCGAACAGACGGAAGCCAGAGCAAAACGTGAGCAAGTACTGTATATCAAGTCTATAAATTAAAGTATAAAAGCCTATATTGGTAAATATTTGTAATCAAATAAATTCGTTTTGTCATTCAAAGGAGGTCTAATAGGATTCTTTAAATTTCACGTAACGCTGTTAGTGAAATTTTATTTTATAGAGACGCAGCAGCAGCATCAACAGAAAAAATTGAGGAATTTAAAACGTAGATGCTTAGCCTGTATATTCTTTAGACTATTAAGACCATTGATTCCTTTATTTTTAAGCCTATTTTTGTGTGGAATGCCATTGCCAAACGTGTCCGTTGTTGCCTATATATGTTGCTTAAAAATAAATATTTTCTGAGTGGCAATGTTACCGTTGCTCATATTTCTTTATGATATAAGGCTTCGGTTTAAGGTGACATTTGTTAGGCATGCAGATTATTTATCCCTCTTTTAAATTGGAGCGAGCGTGGAGCGATTTCACTGGAGCGGGAGGAAATTTTAGTGGAGCGAGGAGCGCTGTTGAGCGGAGCGGCGTAGTGCGAATTAGAGCGGAGGAGCGGGCGGAGCCAACAGCCTAGTGAGCGAGGAGCGGAAATTCTCACCGCTCCACTCCGCTCACATGCTCTGTCTTGTACTGCCCACTTTCTGCCTTGATGATGCAATTTCCCACTTGTGGGACTAATAAAGGATTATCTTATCTTATCTTAGTTTATCTTATATTGTATGTTCTCCCTGTGTCAAATGCCTGTCCTTTCAGCATTCTGGGTTCTTCACACAGCACAAAGACATGCAGTTAGATGAATTGTGCTTAGTGCGTGACGGATGAATGTTTTTACCTGTCTACACCCATCAAAATATTCCTGAGCACATGGTCATCATGTACAGATGAGTATGGACAGGAAAGTGCCCAGGAGTGATGTGGGCATAGGCAGAATTCCCAGAATGCTCTGCAGCTCCCTTGCTCCGATTGGCTGTCTACTTGCTCCTCTGTAACATAGTTACATGTGACAGTCTGGCAATCTCCCTGGTGACATGCGTCGATGGACAGTTTGTATTTTTACCTGTGTCAAATCTTGTCTTGAGAAATCACCATCTTTAGCAGGCAGAATACCCAGCATGCTCTGTAAGCTAAAAAACACTTCTTTGAATAAAAAGTTTACTGCATTCGAACACATACTGATACTCATGCTTTGACCTTTTTCCTTGTTGATTACATTACTACCCTCCCATTCTGGCATCATTCACACCTCTTTTCATTAGTAAAAATATTTGTTTATTCGGGTTCTCAAGGATTCTGATACAGTTCAGTCGGCTGATATGAACAGAGTGACATTAACATACTTTGCTGAATGGACGGGGATCTGTCTGCCCCCGCCCTACTCTTACCATCGCTCAGCTGTATGTTTCTCTGCACAGACCAATTTGCATCAGGATGTACTGCAGTGTCACTTTTTTTCCTGCGGTATGAAAGCAAAATAAAGTTTAAAGAAATTATGCCTTTTAACAAGATTTCAAGGAAAGATTCCTTGTCCTTTTGATCTCATTCTTGAGGGGAGTTAAAAAAGAAAAATCCTAAAATACAGTCTCACTTCCATAAGGACCATGCATTGTTAGAGACCTTCCAGACATGCTCTGTATCTGTTTACCGTGAGCCACTTGTCAATTAAATATTGTTTTATATCTAAAAAATAGAATTCTGTATGATGTAGAGTGATAAAAAAGAAAAGCTCATCCTATTCTAATTTTGAGTGAAAAGCTTCAATCGTGAAGTGATTGCGGAAATTTGGAGAAAAGCTCAGATTTTAATAACTTCACTGAGGTTTATGGTCTTGTCTTTGGATAATTCCAGAGAGATAATATGCAAAAAAATAAAAAATAAAATAAAAAATTACTTAATAACACCAACTTAAAAGTCTGAAGATTTCTCACTTTCCTGACAAAATATTATGATAGATGTCAGAGGAGCAGTCAGTCTGTGTCTGTATGTAAATTTAAAATTTTTATTAATTCTGAAAGAGCTGCCTTGGATTTATGTGAGGGCTATTTAGAAAGGTGTGCCTGTGGTCTGTACCTTTGTAGAGCACCCCCTGCAATGTGTATCTATGGAGAGCACCCCCTGCAGTGTGTTCCAATGCCTGTAGTGTGTAACTATGTAGAGCTCTCCCTGTAGTGTGTACTTGTGCAGAGTGCCCCCTGCAGTGTGCATCTATGCAGAGCTCTCCCTGTAATATGTCTGTATGCAGAGCGCCCTATGCAGTACGTGCTTATGCAGAGCAACACCTGCAGTATGCATCTATGCAGGGCGCTCCTTCAGCTTGCCTGGTATAAAGATGCCACATCCACTGTGATAGATGCCTGCCATGTCCTCCGTGACAGATGTCCACCGTGTCCTCAGAGACAGATGAGGGAAAAACAGATGTGGAATTTTTATAGAACATGATTTCAGATTCAGTGAGGCAGAATGCACCATGGTTCGTGTTGGTATTTATCATGTAAAGGTGGTGCCTGTGTTTATTTTACTTTGTAACAGCCCATCCAGATTCCCCTGACACATTAAAATTCACATGCACTGTGTGTGTTGCCTTTGTCTTGTTTTGCACTGTATGTTTGATTGTGTGCACTTTGTGTACATTGCTGCTGTGGGGCCCAAGAAAAACCACAGCTGCCCCTGGACAGAATTGGATCTCCTCAGATCTCCCCAAGCAGGAGTCCCTGCTCCTTCCTCCCGCTTTTCCCGTCTTCTCCTTCTGTGAAATTTCCAGTATCTGGGAGTCACTCCTCTTTTTGCCGACTCACCATTAGGCCTGCCAAAAACTGTGATGATTCTGAACTTAATCAGGCCCCATTGTTCACCATGACAACATTGGGAGAAGCGGAAACGTGCTTCAAACTTGCAGCTGGAAGGCTGCGGTCATAGGGGGTGCTGTTCAAGATGCATTAAGGACGCATTAGTGCTCGTTCGACATTTTTAAGGCGACGTGACCCCCCTGTATTTTTGATTTTCCTACACAATCCCCTTGTTGCCACGGAGTCATTCAAAGACACAATGGCTCTTTTCTCCGCTTGATATTCTTAGAAATGAAGGCATTAGTGGCTGAGGCACTCTCATTATCTCAAACTTTCAGAGCACATTGAATCATCTCGAGGAGACTCATCCCACGTGAGGCAACCATCTTGGCATCTCCTTTGCCTCGGGGTTAAAAGCGGGAGAGAGGATCAGGGATATGGGAATACAGTGGTTATTATGTAAATCTGCAAACTCATTTCCTTGAAGAATAGAAGAATCTTCTGCACTCGGTTTGTGGGAGGATTAGCAGGCTGGGCCTGCGGATCTGGAGAGGGATCCTGTCCTTCTGAGTGAAGTCTCATACCAACTGTAAACGATGCAGCGTAAATAACGTTGATTTCACGCAGACTTTGGAAATGTCACAAGCAAGGAGCATACAAACTTTTCCTGAGTGGAGCAAACAGAAACTCAAAGCCAAACATCATATTTATTTATTTCATGTATTTATTTAATCCGGTGTTGGTGTTCTTAGGTGAATATGTTTGGTTTTTCTTCTGGCTAAAATGGGTAGACAGGGGCTGAGTCACACTGGCGTGCATCCTGATAATGCAGCATCGTGCTGAAATAACCAGTAACTCCCGGAGGAGCTCATATTCTCCTGCTGCTTTAGGTGTTTGCTATGCCTCCTGCTTCTCTCATTTCCCTCTTTTCCCTCTGAGCATGTTTCCCCAGAACTATTACAGCATCAGTTCTTGGCCATATGTACCCACTTGCCTTTACTGGGATCCTCTGTGCCAGCATAAGACAAACCCCTCCTCCCCCAACAGGAATGTAACTGAATGCTCAGCAAAGTGCTCAGCAACTTTGCCGCAACATCAAGCGAAGCCATCACGAACCTGCAGCGTTTTCTCAGTGAGCTTGACCTAGTCAGGAATATCGGGTGATGATAGCTGGCCCACGGGGTCTTAATGAATGAGGAGAGACCCTCAGAGTGAGTGAAGGAATAATTAAACTGATAAATGATAGCGGGATAGAATGGCATTGAGCTTACTTTTTTCTTATAAACCTGAACACCCAAATTTATTCCCCTGTGTGTTCACAGCAGACACTGTGTTTATTCTTATACCTGGCGGAGGGTCTGTGAAATTTCTTGCGTAAAATATATACTCATACCAGAAAGAGAAACTGGCGAGGGGTCTCTATTGCTGCACTGCAGGAAGTATGATGACATTTAACAGAAATGATGTTCCTTCCTGTTTCCATGCAATGGTTGGGTGGGGGGCGGGGTTGGGGTCGGCAAAAAAAAATACAATGATTAGTATCAATCGGCACAATGCACAGAACACCAGTAGTTTTATTGAAATCTTCAGTTGTTATCTAGGCTGTGTTACTCTAAGTGACTCAAAATAGAAGGTCATAGGCCCAGGCATGTTCAGGCATATTTGCTATGCACTTTTGCCTGAGGTAGGCTGAACAGAGAGTGTCCACTCATGGTTATCCTCATACAGTTTTTACATCCATGTATATGTATAGAGTGATGCATCTTTCCAACTAACTATCTCAGGAGACCTTGCATTCAGTCAATTAAAAATGCAGATAGCAGAGAATATACATTTAAATTATAAAATTAACATTTTAAAACTAACATTTTAAAATTTACGGAGAACTATAATCTCAAGTCGAGGGGTCCAAGTCAAAGTCCAAGTCTTTCCATCAGTTTTGCCAAATCGAGTCACAAGTCATCAAATGTATCTTTCCCTCATATTTATTTTGAAACACATATGCATTCAGAACCAATCTTTGTTTATTTAAGATAATATACAGTGGTGACTGCGACTCACCAACGCTGTGGTCTGCGAACAATTTGGTTCATGACCAAATATTTAGTGAAAAAAATGCATTGGTTTGGGTACAAAATTTGGTTGCCAAACAGATTCCTCGACCAGATTCCTTTTTTATACTAGTGTTGCACTGGTCCTAGCATGCCCCGCGTGCAATTGTAAATAGAAGGACCACAACAGGCACCCAACGAGCACCAAACCCAAATACACAGATGAGAAACACAAGGTTGTAAGATGCCAAACTGCAAGATGCACACACGGTGGAAGATTTATACGCGCTAAATCTCCTTAGAAGGTGTCAAGAACAGCTGCTGACTGAATGTTTTTTTGTCCATCACACTATTGTCTGTAAACTCTAGACCAGTGATTCTCGACCCAAGGGTTGCGACCCAAATTTGGGTCATGGCAATTTCTGAAAGGGTTGCTAGGCAGAGTTGGAAATGTAAGCATTTTAAAACCAGCAAGCTCCTACTCTGATCATGTCTTAAAATTGGATGAGAGAGGGATATAGGGCTCTCGAAGGAACAAACAGGCACGCTTAGGTTCACTCAAATACACTTTAATAAGTAATACAAAATGATCTCACATTAACACCAATACTGAGCTATCATATTGAAGGCAATGCAAAATAACTCGTACTACAACGGATATCAAATAATATATATCTTATAGCTAATAGTATTAGGTGCAAAGGTATGAATATATATATATAGAAAAGAAGCAATAATACATACAAGAAGCAAGGAAACATAAAAAGTTACGAAATATTATCACAAGCGGCGATAATTTACTCGCAACAATCAAGGGAAAGCATAAGCAGTTGCAAAGCTATTTACACTCGGACGTGCTATCATCACCCACCTTCACACATGGACTGGGGAGCCCTTTCAGTCCTGGCAGGAGACCAACACGTGAGTTCCGAGAAAGTGCCGGGCGATGCGCGCTCTATCCCACGGCTGAACTCCGGTCAGTATTGGGATCTCCCCCTTCCTTTATAGTAAATTTAGAGTTGCGTGTGGGCAGGGGGTAAGCTGGCCAGGCTCACCCCTTCCCCCCAGGCAATATAGTGTGCTCCAATTGCCCCTTTTGTCCGAGTGATGCTGCTTGCGATAACATACTACAATAGGCGTCCTTGCGCAATGCCTCCCTGTTCCCCCCTAAAGGCAATACAGTGTGCTGTATACCAACCCCCCACCCTATCTCCCGAAACCAAGATAAGCATCCTGCATGCCGATCTAATGGCCCAGATGAGCATCCTGGCTTCTCTTTATGAGCCCAAGTTATTTATGGCAAAATTAGGTTTTACAGGGGATCGGTAAATAACATGTTCGTGCAGTTTAGTAACATTCGGGGTGAATCATGGACGATTGATCTGAATTTGAGGACGATCAGTCCACACGCGATCGGAATTAATCCACAATTACAACTTTCCAGAATATTATAGTAAAGTTAATTCCATGTCACGTGGGTGACGTAATCATCCGCGAATTCATCCTAATACAGATCCACAATCAGATTTCCCAGCCCCAATCCTAGAATTAACCAATATAAATGGGTCTTGGGTCTGCAAATGCTTAGCACAAAGCTAGTGAACACTCAACCAATCCAAGAAGCCAAACCGCAGATGCTTAATTTTAATTTTACTGCCACATCCAATAAGATTTGTGCAATAGGCATTGATTGGTGTAAATTGCAGAGTGCACTGGATAATAGCATTCATTTAGACTTATACCAGATATAGGTTCGCGAAATGGCATGGTAGAAATTTGGTTGCAGTGCAAAAAGGTTGAGAACCACTGCTCAAGACATTGTAGTGTGTCAAATGCACAGAAGGGTGGCTGTTTCTGAGATGCTGGAACCACCACGTCCGGCAACAACAATCACACCACATTAAAAAAAAGGTTAGATCAGTACCTCAGATAATCTAATGCTTAGCTGCATGGTATCTGAACCTCTTGATCCTGGCTGCATGCTACATGTATTCAGCTGCAGCCACATGATTCACTGATAAGAGGCACAGGTTGTTTGCATTATATTTGCATTCTGACTGCATCAAGATCAGCCTTTAAATATGCTGGACAAACTCTATACAATTAAACAGTGATGCCAAACATTTGGAAAGCAGACATTCATATGTTCTAAAGTGTCTCAACTATATTTTTGGCACTTGTACAGACTTGTGGTAGTTACAGGTCAGCTAAACTTCTGGAAATGTTCGCAGAGCTATCCAGGTTGGGTCCATGACTTGTGTTCCAAGTTTCTTGAAGTTTGTGTCCTGCGTACTCATTAATGTTTGTTCTCCTCATGAAACACCTATGCAAAAAGCAACATGGTTTGTGTAGATTAATGTAAAAAAATGAGCATGAAAACAGATGCAGTAGATGTTTATGGGCAAATGGAAAACATGACCAGTGGTGGTAACTTTTTGGATTTGTAGGACATGAGAGAATGAGTGGAAGTTCATTACTCACAATTTCACAGCCACTGGAGTCAGAGTGAGAGCTGCAAACAGCACCCAGCGTGAAATGCTCCACACTGTCCACACCAAGCCCTGAACATCTGCAGTCCTAAAAAAAACCCCAAAATTAGGGAGACCAGGGACAATCGCTGAATGGGCGTATTTACACTATTCTTCTTGCATAACTTATTAACTTATAACTTATAATGTATGCATTATTATAGCATTAGCTTTAATGCACAGGTTTACCTGGGCTGAAGGGCAGGAGCCTCCGCCAAAATGGGGCCTCAACCAACTTTGTATAATAAATTTCACCCTCCCATGGTGGTAGCCCAGGGCCCTGATCAAGGTAATGTGCCTTGATGTTTAGTAAACTAAATCACCTTTACTTCGAAAGGAAAAACTGTTTTATGTATTATGTAATTTTTCTACATTTTATAAAAATGAAACAATTGTCCCCAGTCTCCCTTATGATGGAGGTAACATTACTGTGCCGTGGTGAAACCACACAGGACCTGGGAATGATCCACATGTCATAAAAATCATGTGTTTTACCACTCTGTGCTGCCATCAACTGTGACATTTCCACTGGTTGGTGACATGGGGGTCACAGTGCTTGGAGGCATAGAGTTCGCTGTGGTGCAGGGGAACTTGGGGGTTGTGATGAGGGATGGTGATGTCATCATCACCCTCTCTGTTTTCAATTCTAAAAAGCGACATGCCACCCGGGATCCTGAGCATGGAGGGACGCCCCACCCCAATGTCCCCAGCTTCAAAGCAGACTATGCTTACATTAATTTGAAAGTGTCACTCACCCGGCATGACGATCAGCTCGATGGGGACCTTGACGTGATTGCTAACACGCTGGATGGCGCACCAGTACCAACCGCTGTCCTGCTCCTGTACCCTCCTCATGGTCACCGTGAACATGTGACTTTGTTTATTGTCCAATACCAGAAGATCCCCGTCCTGGGGGGGTGTTGGTCTGGAGCGCTGCAGAACACTGCAGTAAATCCAGTTATATCCTCTGCACCAGTATTTCACGTTGTCCCGATAAAAGCTATGGTAGGGACAAGCGATCTGCACGGTGCCGCCCACCGAGATTCGGACCTCCTTCGGTCCAGAAATGTGGAAAGCCCCCGAAACTGAATGCACAGCAAGATGCTGATCCAGAAACCAAAGCAGCAGCCAGACACACTCACTTCCAAACATCTGACCTGGAATGCAATGATGAATTAATCTCAGATGAAAATGTTAAGGCTGGACCACTTACCTTTTAGGACGAGAAAGAAGATGAAGGTCAGCATGTCACCTGTATGCTGTCCCCACTGCCACTGTCACATCTGCCACTGCACGAGTGACAGGACACTAACACCTCTGCTCCATCTGTGAGGTCAGAGACCTCTGCTTCCTGTGAAGGCAGTTTCTCTTAAGCAGAGGTGAAAGCTGTGTGCAATTCATGCTACTGAAGAACCTCCATGAGCGCAGTTACCCAAGCAGACCACAGTTCTAGAAAAAATTAAGACAACACTATATATTTTTTTCAAATCTGCATTTTTAAATCTGGCTTTAATCCTGGTTCTGCTGGCAGAAGGCTACACTGCCAGGCAGGCTGCTTCCAGACTAAAAGTTCCTAAGATAGCAGTACACAAGAACAAGGTGAAGCAGGAGACTCTGGCAATAACCAAAATCCAGCCAGGTAGAGGGCAGAAGCAACTTTCTAATGCCAAAGATGGCCATCAACTTATCCAACGGTGTCTCATAAATCAGAGGATGACCTCAAGTGACCATCAAAAAGAATGGGAAATATTAAATGCAGGTGAGAAGTGCACTGCTAGGACAATTCATAACAGGGGCCTAGAAGCAGGACTGACGACCCACAAAGCAAGGAAGATCATCAATGACAAGCACAGAAGAGTCTGGAGTTTGCAAAAATTATAATTATATTTTACATAGGTGTGAATCCATAAACTGAGAAATGAGTGTAACTGAAAATTTTGCTGTGTTTTTTTCCAGAGCTGTAGTTGCAGTCACTTTGGCTGTTCAGTGCTCACTTTGAGAGACACAGCAGAGATTTAATGTTAATGTGTAATTTCTTTACTTATAAAAATGACCTGGACACAGCTGCATCAAACACTGTGACCCAACTGCTGCTTTGGCATGGGGAAATCCACCCGTCCAGGTGGGTGCGCCCACTCCTCTGTGGCAGCGAATGGAAAAACAGGCCGAGCCTGATGCTGCTTTGTAAAACCTGCCAGGTGTTCCAGGGCCCATTCCTTCACATCTTCAGAGAAAAGAAACCAGATAGAAATAGCTGCTTCTGCCAAAGATCCATTTCCCACTTTACTCTCACAGCTCCACCCAAATCTGGTGGAAAAGAAGGGATCAGCTGGTATCATCCTACCCGTAGGAGATGGGAAGGTACAAAATCTCCCCCCTCTCTCTCTGTCTCAGGGATGTGTGACAGATGTTACCGGAAATGTGGCACACATTAGGCTCCTGGTGAGATAGCGATGGTTGCATAGCCTGTGGCTTTATGGCCCTTTTCTCGTCTGCTGAGGACAGCTTCTGAATGTGATTGTCTTATGAGGGATGTGTCAGACTTTCAGACTATAAGACAGAAGGCCTCGGCATGAGGAGGATGGGTGAGCCCACAGCACGACCGGCGCCACAAGGCGTGTGCTGTTATCTGCAGAGGTTTTAATATGTGCTATGCTCCTTATGAGTGTTCGAACACAGAGGTCATGAATCCCGGCAGAAGATGACAGAGTTTCTTCATGAAATATTCAGCAAGGCACGGGGCCAGCTTATGGAGAGAGTCGCATAGCAGTTCCTGGAGGACGGGGTTCAAGAGACGCACATCTACGAATGAAGGATGATATGAAACACTAAGTAACATTTCGTTTATAAACACCCCCCAATGTGGTACACTGTGGTATTATGACACCAAGACTCATTTACGGCTGACACTCTAAAAGAATATACAGCAATAAGACAAAGCCTCCTGTGCATTACACACAAATAGGAGAATGAAAAAGAGTGTCGTCAGCATCTCAGCAGAGAAGCGTAAATCCCAGTGATTGCATAAACCTGCAGCTTGCATCTCTGTAAAGCTGAGAGATACAGAGGGGTGTGATTATGTCAGACGGCATAAGTACCACCTTGCTGAGAAAGTCACTGTACTGTTACATGTTTTATTTTTATTTGGCATTTTGAATGTGGTATAATGCACGGTGTCATCTGGTTTGATATTTTGGAAAGAATTCCAATTAATTCCTTCTACATAATGCATTATACATGTAGTTAACCAACATCATGTGTTCATAATCCATAATAATATAATAAAATGTGCTGTTTGCACTTATGTAAAAAATCAACAGCAAAAAACCTCGGTCAATAAAGGAAAAAAAGAAAAGTAATGGAATTTCAATTTCTTAAGCTGTGATCAGGACAAGGGAAACACAACATTTTCATTATACTCCTGAATTGCACACCGAGGTCTCCTCACAAGGACATTGCAGGCAATCTAACGTTCTCATGTAATGCAATAACACAGCACTGTGTTCAGACGCCTCATTGGAAACCAGATATACTCTCCAAGCAAATCAGTATCAATTAATGAGATCGCAAATTTATAATTAAAAAGTATTGATTCTCAGCGCCCATTTTGTTCATTGAAAAATGAACATTCTATGTCCCCCATATAAACTACTTAATTTGTTGTTTGTTACCAATGACAATTCAAATCCTGAATCCCATTCATTCTCACATTTTCTAATGGACATTGAAACAGCTACTAGTTGCTAAAAATTCAGATTTCCCTTGTGCTTCAAGCAATTTTAGGAGGCAATTTAATGACATGTCTCATAACTCTCCAATACAATATTGCCTCTGAACACATAAACCTAAGTATACATGACCCATAATTTGTATCTCCGTCACTGAAGTCAAATTCCAGTGATAACTCGAAAGAGACGACCTTGCTGTCCTCTAAACGGTCAGAGGAGGAATACACATTGATTTTTGGCATTTGGTGTATATCTGGTTTATATGTGCTCATGCAGGGTCAGGTGCCCATGATTACCACAGTTAATTCAGTTTGATGATCCGCCATTGCTTTGTGAGACCCATGGCAGCGTTTCAGTTACATTTTGTCTCCATGTCATGTGACCATGTTTGTTTGCCACTTGTCTACGCCCTCAAGGAGTATAACCATCAGGTATTGACCCCATCGTGTCAGGCGGCTCTGTCCCTTTCACAACCCCCCACCGGGAGGCTCTCGTCTCTACAGTTAACCAGAATACAAGGTGTCTAACCCTCAGAGACTGTGGTGTGATTCTGGGTACAATGGTGGCCACATCATAGAGGGTGTTAAGAAAGGAAGTCGTCAGTTCAGAAACAGGAGAGATCACTGTACAAACACTGATATATTACGAGTAAAAGGACAAACAATGCATAAATAAATGATAGGCCCCTTAGCACCTCTGTCTTAAGTAGATGTGCCTCTTTTCACAGAAAACTAGGCATTTTGATTCTGGCATCTGTGCTGGAAACATGAACATTGAACAGAGCCTTAGAGGAGGAAGGTCAGTGCAGGGTAGCACTCATTCCTGTCAGCAGTCTCCGTAGGCTCGTTTTGGGCCTGTTTGGGCTCTGAACCCACAGCACCGTAGTGTCTGATAGAGATATGCCATGCCTTCAGGCCTGGCTGCCATTCCCAGTTGACACAGATGCCAAAAAACCAAAAGGCTTGATCCCAGACTGCGTTTACACTGCTTGTGTAATAGTATCGGTATCAGGGGAGGGAGTTTATATTATTGAAGTTACTTGTGGGTGGTCGGGGGGAGGGGGGTCTCTAGAGTGGTGGGGTTACAAGTCTCCAGGGAAGCCTAATCTATGGAACGCACTTTGAAACTGGGAGCCCGACTGAAATGCATAAATAAATAATTACAAAGTACCGATACGTGCCGAGGGACATCCGCTCTGGTGGAAAACGAACCGATAAATCCTTGAGAGCAAAGGGTTCTTGTCTGCCCCTGGTGGGCTGTCTATGTGTGTGTGTGTGTGTGGGGGGGGGGGAATGCCTCATCATAAGAAGGAGAGCCCGGGGCAAGGTGACGAGAGCCAGAGCAGGGTGGCATGTTAAGCAGGATAGAGCAAGAGGGGGTTGCCACAAGGGTGCACTGCCAATGATGAGGTGTAGAGACCGCTCTGCATCACTCTTCCTGCTAACTGTTTCATCCACCTGGGATGCAGAAGCCGCACTACAGTGCCCTCCCTCTTCTGGGGTCCCAGCACTCTTCTGTGTTGTGTCTAAGCAGCTGCTACCCAAGGATGCTGCGTACTGCCCTCTTTCTCCACACGGTCACTGATTTTATAGCAGCTTATATAGCAATGATTCTCTCCAAATCTACATCAGAATTCATACTTTCAGCTCTTCTGGGGGTTATCAGTGCATACATAAATGCCGAACTGAGCAACAGAGACAGGTTAGGCTGCTGGGTCTATGATCAGTAGGTCACTGGTTCCAATCCCAGCATTGGTAGAGTGATGTCACCATTGGGCCCTTAAGCAAGGCCTTTTACCCCCAGTTACTTCAGGGAAGGGTTAACCCTGCTTTCTCATAAATGTATGTTGCTTTTAAAGCACATGTCTCCTAAATGAATGTTAATATCAGTTAATGTAAACATTAATCTTCATGGTTTAGACAAATAAAACAGCATTTCCCAGCATCTAATTATTCAGCAAAGTGTTGGTCTCATTCACCCTGTCAATAAACTGGATATTTATGGCCTGGGATGAGAGGAATTACACCCCCACCCTTTCAAGTGTGTTTTTGCTATCGTGTGAGGCTGGACACTGCATTACGATTAGACTGCTGACTTCAACGGGTACCGTAATGGGGGGTTACAGCAAGGACTGCACATTCTCACACACTCACTGCCTGAGCAGTATAACCTTTCCCACTGTAGTTTAACATCGGATGTTGTTGAGAAAAATCAATCCCATAATCCAATTTCTCCTTGAAGTCAGATGCTTATACACATTTTGTTTTATTGCCATTTTCAAACGGCTCTATGTGATACTGCACACCCTGTAAATTACCGCTAGTGCTAAGAATAGGTTTTCATTTCACATATTCACAGTTATTTTCCAGTAAGAATTGCCAGAAATTTCTGGATTTCCTTTGACTGCTCTGCAGGTCCCGCCAAACGCAGCACTGTCATTTGATAATGAATTACCGAATGCTTATTCTGTTTTAGCACTTACCAGATTTCCTGGTAAAGAGGACACGTAATGAAAACCACAAGAACACCTAGACCCACGAGCAAATCCAGAGGACATCCTCAGAATCTCGTAATCACATTTATTAGCAACACGACAATCCTACCTGTTTTAAACTGCTGTGGCAACAACGACAGACCTAAACTGAGCAGTGGAGAAGGAAATGTGTAAACAGCACACACAAAGCAGGTAAAATATAGAACAGTGATATGATGGTAATGCCCACACCATCCCTGGACAAAGAAGATCAGAAGACAGGGACACAAATGGGGAATTATGGGATCATTAGACAATAATCTCACAAAAAGCAGGACACAGCACTGTGGGATAGCAAATGGACTTTTGCTTAAAGGATGAACAGTAAGAGAACCACCAGGATGTCTAGTGGACCAGCCTTTTCCTTCAGAATCAGAACTAGAATCTGAATCAGCATACATTTATCCTTATTTAAGTACAAGATATTTGTTTGGGTGCAGAATGTGCCATGAAGTGTACAACTTAAACATACCATTATGATAAAATTACACAAAACAATACATAGAATAAAGATAAATTGGAGACAGAAATAGAAATAAAGATGGGCAGATAAATATTAGTTAGGCATTTAGTTAAGGCGAGACAGCTGGATGTAGAGTACAAGCAGCTTTGGGCTGTGTGCAAATACGCTTATGAGCTTATAAGTGCCAGTGTGCTTCCTGTGAGAGGAGGGCGATAGCCTGAGGGAGGAGCTTTGTGGGGGCGATTAGTCAGAAGCGAGAGTGACCTGGGTGCAACGGCTTGGATATTCCCTCTCCAGTTAGGAGAACTTGGATGGGCCTGGGGGCACAGTGACGCCTCTGCCTGCCCATATTGCTTTATGTGTGAGCGTGGCTATAGCATGGCTTGGGAGGGGTTCAGTACCACATTGTCCCAATGGGGACATTTACACAGGCACACCAGCAAGGGGGTGGGGCCTTCACCCACCTATCCACGAGTTAATGACAGGGATCGCCAGAACGAGACGCACCTGCCCTGAAACCATCCCTGGAGCCTCATTACAGCGTCTGGAATACTGGACCTTGTGATTCCACTGGGGTGCTTGCTGGGGCAGATGCTAATCATACGAGGGTGGGGCCTCTGGGGGTGTTCATGGATAATGGGGAGATTGGGTAGACGGGGGGGGGCAACACAAGGAAGCCAAGTGAGAACAATAAAAGTGAGGTTATGATGGCAAGGAAGGGACACTAATTAGGAAATGCTGTGGTTATTGGTCTCAGGAAAGCGGTCAGCTTCACAGAAGGGTGAGGAGAACAGCCCTATCCCAGCTCAATCTGAACCAGCTGGCATCTATCCCAGGATGTGGACTCAGCATAAATGTGCATCTCACAGACATGCCCAGGGGGTCCCTGATGAAGGCCAGTAACACTGAGGAGGATATAATACAGCTTGGGTACTGACCATACTGTCCACTTCCCAGAATGCACTTCAGGCTTTCTAAGAGTGACTTCAAGGATCTTCCTGGGAGCCTTTAGTTACCTCCTGCTACATCCTGAATAGCTGATCGTTTCAGCCGTCTATGTAAAGCTCACGTATACTTTTTTTTTTGTTTTGGCTTTTTATAGTACATCATAAAATATCCTAATACTGCCAAGGCATACAAGAGGAAGAGGTAGACACTGAATACCACTGCAAAATGTGTGCACAGCTGAAGATCAGCGTCTCCCTGTGCTCTGCTGACTGACCTCCTATATCGGTAAAATCCCTCCCAGCTGTTCCCACTCCACTGTTCCCGTGGAGACACCTAAGTCTCCTTCAGATTGTGGTTCCTGCACGTCCCGGCACAAAACAGGGCCCATATCATAATATCCGATTCCACTCTCCAACACGACCCAAGGAGTGAGAAAGGTCATTCAGTGCAGAGGCCACACTTATCATCAATTAGCGGCCACATCTTGTATTTGTGCAAAATGTGATTATTTATAGATAAATATCTCCTGAAACCCCCGGCCCACACAGTGATAAACAGAAGAAAAATCAGAGCTTGTCTGCAGACAACCAGCCCTAAATATCGATTTTTTAAAATATTGATTTCTCTTTTAACGGCGACAGCAAACATGGCTTCATATACCACATTCTGGATTCCTGACCCCCAAGCTCGCCTGTCTTCGTGAAACTTGGAAATAGCACATTTGCTTCTTCTTTAACAGAAATTTCCATCATTCTAGCCATTGTGTGGTGAGTTCTTTCAGTGCTGAACAGCGTAAACATTAATCAGACAGTAGAAGCACAGAGCACCATGGACGCCTTCCAGAGTTATTCTATTAACAGGAGAAATTGCTCTATAACAGGTTTGTGATCTCAGGTGCTTGATGGCAGGATTCATATAAAATATAACCCTTGCAGCTGTGTTTGCTTTTGACGAGAACACATTAATGAGGCCTTGTTGAATGTGTTAAAGAACATGTGCAATATGTCTGTTTCATTTAATTCTGAATTGTATTCACTTTTTATTTTATTTATTTACACAATAGCACAACACAGCCATGACCCTAACCTGAATTAGCAGTTGGATGCCAGCCTCTGTTCAATTTGTGACAAATAATGATATAATCACAAACATTACAGTCATATTCCATTAAAACATGTCAAATGACCATAAAAACGTTTCATGTCTCTTCACACGCTTCTGCAGGTGCTAATGCTTTGACCAAGTTATTATCGTCTGTTAATGTAAAAGGTTTATGCTAGTTTATACTAATGAGAAAATTAGATCTCGTGAATGCCACACCCCTTGTGACTTGCCAGCCTACCAAGGGGGTGGATATTCAGGGTTTGACCTCACTTCCTTTGGAGGGCAGCGAAACCTCACCATACTCACCAGATGTGAGGTTACCTTTCATATCCTCAGCAGCTAACAGAAACACCTGGATCACATCACGCACTCACCATTCTCATGCGTCATACTTTACAAAAGAAGCACATATAGGTATATTTAAAGGTAAATGTTTGGTAATGACACTAATGCATACTCAACAATACAGTGGAGAAACTGCTGATGAATCACACATTCCCCATATTCATTATGAAAACAACTTCATAAATTCACAGTTCACTGTATAGGACAGAGCAATACATTGCACTCACACTTTGCTGTGCCATATTTTCTGTTTTAGCCATTTGTTCTGTTTATTTCATATCTGTTCCATAAATGCGTACCTCTGCAACTTCTAGTTTTGTTTTGTTAGAAGTTGTTGTGTAGCTCGTATTCCAATACGTGTTACACTTGTAATAGTTACACTTTATCAAACCATTATTAGACATATTATAATATATTACAGTATAAACAACCTTCTAACTTAGTGAATTTAGACAACCTAAAGCTGACCTTTTTGCTGCCTGCAGAAGTCCCTGCTGTCCCTCAATTAATGTTTTAAATTCAAAGCATGAAAATTTAAAGTTTAATCTAACTTCATGTTCTGCTTTGACCAAAAGTTGTAAGGGGTAGACTTTTGCGTTTGCTTAATACAAAACTGTGGTGCTACTTTGTTTCTACATAATTTTCCAGCACTGTTTTATCTTCATATTTAACTGAATTTTCGGCTGGGCACAAAACATGAGTGGCGAAGAACGGGGAGGGGTGGTATTCCACAATGCAGTCTTTTTTCATTAGCCGGATTACTTAAGCCAAATGTAAGGACTGTCCAATAATGTCCTCTTGAACAGTTTTCACGTTTGGCTTAAGTTATCCAGCTAGCTAGGAAAGTCTGCTTTGCTAAATCCACCCATGCCATCTTGGTTGGGCCTTACCGGTTCAGAAAAGTTGTCTCGTTTCACCGCCTCTGCGTTTTACATTGGAAATCGCCTCTTCGTTGACAATGGAAGCTTGACCTATATTGTTTTGTTGTCCTTCTTCCTGGTCACTCCCCCCGTTTCACAAAATTGAAAAAAACAAATACAGTAGTTTTTTTTTTTTAAACTAATGTTACATCTAGCTAACAATTTAAGTCACGAGGGGGCATGGATGTCATTGCGCGCGGCAGACCAATAGCCAGTGCAATTAGTAGGTAACAAGGTAAGCTTCGTATTTGCGTTACCAATCAAATAAAAGTACAGACAAGGCCAGTTGTCACTGTGTTTTACCCGTTTTTAACCGCTTATGGGCAGAGGATTGGATGTATAAGCATAACCAGGAAGAAAAAAGAATAGTGGTAGAAGGAATCCAAGTGATGTTTTATTTGAAATTACAAAATTCTAAATTAGATGTACATTATCAAAAGTTTCTTCCAGTATTTTAACTCTAAAAGCTCTAAAAGCTGAAATGACTAATCTGCAGGATACTAAGGGTCTTATAATTGAAAACGACATTGATATAGTAAATGAGTTCAATGATAGTTTTGCACGGGTATTCACTGTTGAGGACACTAGTAACTTACCAGTTCTTATTACTAATCCAGCATCGTCTATAACTAATATATATATATAACTGAAGCTGATGTTTTGCAAAGCCTAGCTAAGCTCAAAATAAATAAATCATTTTGCCCTGATGGGATCTTACCTATAGTGTTAAAAGAGATGAGGGATATTACTTGCCGACCCTTAACTTTACTGTGAGTAGTTATAAGAGGCAAAATATCACAGTGGGCCTGCGTTCATAGTGGGGTACCGCAGGGTTAAATTTTAGGACCACTATTGTTCCTAATTTACATAAATGATATAGACACCAATATATACAGTACAGTAAACTGGTGAAATTTGCAGCTGACACCAAGGTGGGTGGTGTAGCAGATACTGAACTAGCGGCTCAGCAGCTACAGCGGGATCTTGATTTAATTAGTGACTGGGCCGATACCTGGCAGATGAAATTTAACATAGACAAATGTAAGGTACCTCATGTAGGGAGCAGAAATATAAAGTACAGGTATTTTATGGGACCTACTGAAATAAAGGTAGCTGATTATGAGAAAGACCTTGGTGTGTATGTTGATGCTTCCATGTCTCATTCTCGCCAGTGCGGGGAAGCAATAAAAAGGCCAATAGGATGTTGGGGTATATCTCCAGGTGTGTGGAGTTTAAGTCAAGGGAGATTACCTAAGATTATACAATTCCTTGGTGAGACCTCATCTAGAATATTGTGTGCAGGTTTGGTCACCATATCTTAAAAAGGACATTGCAGCCTTAGAAAAGGTGCAGCGTAGGGCCACAAGAATGATTCCTGGTCTTAGAGGAATGTCATACGAGGAAAGGTTAGTTGAGCTAAATCTGTTCAGCCTCAAGCAAAGGAGACTGAGGGGGGACATGATCCAGGTCTATAAGATTCTAACAGATTTGGATGCTGTTCAACCGAATAGTTACTTTAGCATTAGTTCAAATACAAGCGGGAGAACATTTCAAACTGGATTTAAGGAAGCACTTCTTTACACAGCGTGTAGTCAGAGTATGGAATAGTCTTCCTGATATCTTTGGGTTCCTTTAAATCAGAGTTAGATAAGATTTTAACAACTCTGAGCTATTACTTAAGTTCTCCCCAAGCGAGCTCAATGGGCCGAATGGCCTCCTCTCGTTTGTATAGTTCTTATGTTCTTATTATCCCAAAATAGCTGGACAATTCGTGTTCCCATAAGAATATACATTTTCCGGGACAGTTGCTCAAAAAAAAAAGAGGACAATCCCAGGAAAACTGGAACAGGTGGCAGCCCTAACTTGTCCCTGGGTGTTCATTGCAAGCTCAGCCTAGCTGCACTTCTGCCTAGTCGACTGCTTGACAGCATGTACTTTTGTAATGAGCTGTTTGCCTCACTTGTACGTTGCTTTGGACAAAACCCTCTGCTAAATATATAAAATGTAAATTTAGGTATATGTCTGCATTGGTGCCTTTGTTTTGTTTTGTGCTGTCTAATACTGTTACTGTACATGTTACTGACTGAATGGCAAGTAAAAATTCCTATTGTGGCGGAGTGATCTACAATACCCTTTTTATGAATAGCCGACTACGCCACTCGAGGGACACCACATGGGGACAATGCTGATAACCCAACTCGCAAATAACACAGGTTCGATTCACCGGAAAGGGCCAGAGACGTGAATCAGTAAAAGATTTTATTACATTCAAGGGGAGATTCATAATTCCACGCTATACACAATAGATCTAAAAACCCCTTCGGCGCCAAACCCCTGCAGCAGACCAAGCCAGATAAAAGCACAACTGATCTCTGGACCAGGAACTCTCCACAGGCGGGACCTCCGTGGGTACTTCACGTGAGCAAACAGACAACCACACACACACGTGCTTAGTGAGCCAATACCAGTGACTTATACTGCACACGCACACGGGTGACTTCCACCACCAGCCAGGAAGGTGCCGCTCAAGGCTTCTAGCCTTGAAACACAGGCAAAGAGACAGGACCCCAGGTTAGTATGGTACCCACTTTCCGTCGCCCCGCAAAGCCCACTTGACCTCCCAAAGCTTAACCAAAATACAAAATAATCACAGCAATCAATATAAACAATTAAAATAAACCAAAAAAAAATACAAACAATCAATCCATGCAATACAATGAATCAAACCAAAGAAAACCAAAATACAAAATCTTGAGGCAGCATATAGGCAGTACGCAGAGAAGCTCCGGGCACCAAGGTTCCACGCTGGGCTACCCCCCAGCACTAACAAAGACTGGGTGAAATCCCCCGCGAGCCCACGCGCTCCACAGGATACGCCGTTGTCGATAGCGTGTAAACAGACAGACAAATCAGCGGCGATGTCCACGTTCCCAGTAAACCTGCAATATATTAAAATAATTACAGGTCAGACTAACAACGAATAACCCCGCTAATATCCCTGATGTACCTACCACCAGCATGAGGACTTATAACACTGCTGGAGCCACCTTCACCACCTCCCCAACTACAAAAACACAGGCTACTTAATGACGGTATTTATAATCGCGGGGCACGCATATTAAAGCCGAGGGCTTACCGGCAACAGGACACAGCTCCCCAAAGGCGTGCATTACACCAACCGCTCGACCCCCAACATACCACATCGATGGGTAAGGGATGACAATGAGTGCGCCAATCAACCCCCTGCGCACTCACTCCACGGCTGCTACCTCCGCAGCCAGCAACAGGAACCGCTTCAGCGCCATACCGAGCCATCCACCCCCTATATACAGCACTAAGCCCCGCCCAAAACACAGGGGAACCAATATGGCGAGCGGATCAATATTCCCCACTTGGCTACACTATGAACTGGTGTACAAAAGGAACATGAAGAATCCCGAATTTTGAATCTTGAAGGATGCTGAATGGCACCAAACAGCTGTGAGTACCACACAAACCTGGGGCTGTATTTCTGAAGCTGAGAGCAGTGCCTCGCTGGCATACAGCCACGCATGTTGGTCAGATACTTCCAGTTTGTCACACCCACATTACAAGCCATCACATGTTCAATTAACAGAATGAATGCAAGCAGTTTCATCTTGGGTCACGTGACCCAGTGGCCTTCTTAGTGTCACTTTTTAAGCCAGAAAAAATCACATCAGCTGAATTAGTGTCAGCATTTGGCGGATTCTTAAGAAATTAAAAAGTATAGAGATATAACACCACATTCTTGCTTTAGTCATAAAATCATGTATAACTCTCCTCTTTTTGTTAAACAGCCTGTCAGCAAAATGTATTCACTGATGAAACATGTCGGGATTACATTTCCCTACAACACCTAAAGGCAAGTTACTGATGGGTGAATTAAAGGGAACCCTCTACTCTCGTTATATCAGGTAAGTTTTTCTGGAGAGAGGGCCTGAGTTGACTTATTTTTCCTATTTGTTTACTGATTTAATGCATTACTGATTCAATCTGCAGTACCATAAGTAAGGGATAATGTGTATCACACTGAAGGGGCTTATTTCGCGATAACTACCGGCTGCCTGTACATTATCCCGCTTATTACACGGCTACTTGCCACATAAGGAAAAAAACTGGACATGAATATGAATTTGAAACACTTTATTGGCATATTTCTTTTAAATTATAATTTTTAAACTGTAATCTTTGTTGGCGCGGAGGGATTTTAAACATACAAGTAGTACCGGCTATGCGTTATTACTTTGGAGCGGTTATTATTTGAAAAGAACGAACCTGCAAATGTCTCAACTGACCAATCAGAATCAAGCATTCCAGAGAGCTGTGTAATAATCGATAGTAAATCATTGATTTCCTGTGATGTCTGAGTGTCTTCCTGTATGATGTACAGGTTGCATGTTAGACCTGAGGCTCACATGAAGCAGCAGTGTAATGCACATGTCAGTTCCTGAGGGCTGGAGCCCTGTGTAGATTAGTTCTTTCCCTGTTCCACCAAAAATGACTCAGCTGAAGAGCTGTGTGGTAATTAGCACAAGACGTTGCAAGGAGCTGAACCAGGGGTGTTAACTGAGGGGAAACCCAAAAATGTGCAGGGCTCCGGCCCTCCAGGACTGCAGTTTGTCACACCTGCCTTAAACAATGAGACACCATCAGGCCAGTTGTAGAGAATCATGTGACTAGACAGGGAACTACGAAGCAGGCAGGATGAGGTTCTTGGTGATGTCAAATCCGGATGGGTTCCTGAGGTCCAGAACAGGACACAACACTTTATAACTGGGAATGAGAGAAGGTCCCATAAGTGAGAGGTGAAAACAAGAGCATAACTGTTAGTATTTTTTGTTTCATTGGTTGATTTGTTTTGCTTACTTGTCAAAAACCAAAATGGCATAATAAATGTATTATTTTTACTATTATCATTATTATTATTATTATTATTATTATTATTATTATTATTATTAATAATAATAATAATAATAATAATAATAATAATAATAATATTGGGTGGCACAGTGGCCTCACACCTCTGGGACCAGGGTTCAAGTCTCTGCCATGGCTCCATATGTGTGGAGTTTGCATGTGCTCCCCCTGTCATCACAGGGTTTCCTCTGGGTACTCTGGTTCCCCCCCCAGTTCAAAAACATGCAGAAGTTGATTGGAGTTACCAAAACCCAGATAAGTGTGCATGTGTGCATGAATGGGGTGTGAGTGTGCCCTATGATGGGTTGGTGCTCCATCCTGGGTTGTTCCCTGCCTTGTGCCCATAGCCTCCCAGATAGCGAGTCGGATAAGCAAGTACAGAAAATGGATGGATGGATAATAATAAGAAGAAGTCTGGTGAACTGCCCATCATCAATGAGCTCTTTCTGGCAGTGTTGGAAAAAGTGCTCAATACAACCAAAATGTTACTCAAGTAAGAGTAAAAGCCATCCAGTGAAATACTACTCAACTAAAAGTAACAGGCACCTGATTTTTAAAGTATTTAAATGTGGCCAGGGAATATCTTCTGGAGCATCTTCGGACAATAAATCTGAAGAAGTGCCAGGTGGGTTTAAGTCAGACTCTGTAGGACTGCTAGATATATCTTCCATGGTCCTGCTCGCCAGCTGAATGCAAGTTATTATGACTGGTGGATGGTGGCCTGTGTCTACTCTCTCTTTCGCACTTTATCATATGACCCTCTGACCTTAGACTCTTTTTTAAACTCTGTAACAGATGAACGACAAAGTACAATTCCTGGCATTAATAATACTTTAGTAAAAGTAATAGTATTGTTATTTAGAAATACTTAAAAAGTACAGGTCAGGATGGAGAGCATGTACTGATGCAGTGTGTTGCTGCCCCCACCACATGACGAAACACTTCGGGATCCCGGCTGGCGACTTCCCAGGCGGTCCACACAGTCCAGTCCCACCCTCCAGAAAGGCCCATCCATCTGCTGCAGCCATGTGTTATGTGGGTATCCCCTTGGCCTGGTCCAGCCACTCGGGTCCTTAACTTACTAGATAGCGTCCATGTCTCACAGCCATACAACAAGACAAGGAGCACCAGGACTCTAAAGACTTGGACCTTCGTCCTCTTGCAAAGATATTGGGTGCGCCATACACCCCTTTCCGGTGACCTCATGACCCCCCATGCTGTCCCAATCCGATCTTAGTCTATATCCAAGACACTCATAATCCCATACAGTCAAACTCTACGCTCAGTCTCTCAAGAGCCCCAATTAGGGCCTCCATTGACTCGAAGATCACAGCACAGTCAAGATCAGTAAATCATTCATAACCAACAGATGCCCCACAATCACTGGACCCCACAACCCTGCTCAACACCCAGACCATGCAAGCAGTGAACAGAGTAGAAACAAGAACTCCCTTAATGATCCCCAGAATCAACTGGGAAGAACGCAATGGTTCTCCCTCCACTCTGCACAGCACTCACAGTACCAGTGTACAGGCCAGCCATGACATCCAGCAACTTTAGGGGGGATCCCGTGAAATCTCAGGATGTCCCACAGGGCAGCTCAATCAAGTCAAATCAACAAAGACTGCAAACAACCTCTGCCAATATTCGCGTTTGTGCTCAATAAGGACCCTCAGTGCTGGTATGCGGTCAATGGTAGACTTCTTAGGGGTAAAAGCAGACTGCTCTGATTGCTGGTAGGCGAGCAAGTGATCACGGACCCTGTTAAGGATGACCCTAGCAAGTACCTTAACTGGCACTAAGAGCAGTGTTACCCCCCTGTAGTTGCCGTGTATGGCCTTCCCTACCCCCAGCTGATTCAACACTCATGCAATCTCAATGAAATAGGGTGGTTCACAGCTGATTGGAGGATCAGCATCAAGAAACGTGGACCCAGAGATGTCCAACATCCTAGCCAGAGGATCAGCTTTAGACAGCTGGTCAGAGTAGCTGGCCAAGCGGGTCACAACTGCAGTGTCATCTGTAAGGACCGTTTCTTCACCCGCGCTGACTGCAAGTCTCCGAGGAACAGATTCAGATGTATGCAGGACGTGGGTCACGAGACCACAGATGGTGTGTTATCTGCTCACAGATTCCTCTAACAAATGCCTCCTTATCTGCCCTCAGAGCCCCCACAGCTATCGTCTTCCCATACAGACTGGAGTTGCCATGAAGTTGTGTGCTGCAGCTCCTCTTGATAATTTTCAGGATGCTCTGCGAGATGAAACACCTCCTTCTGGGATCACCGGTAACAACAACGCAGCCCTCAGCAACCTTCAAGGTCTCCAACATCACATTAGACTCGGCAGTTGCACCCAAGTCCACAAGTTCCTCACACAACCTGTATGCAGACTCATCAGAAACAGCTTGACCTTGGAGTCTGGCCAAGTCCAGCCTCATTCTCCTAGTAGGTAGTAGCCTACTGGATCTAAGCTGAATCTTCAGAGTAGCAAAAACAAGTTTGTGGTCAGAATTCACAAACTGCACACTTCAGTAGGTCCTGGTGTTCTACAGGACCCTCCAGTGACTTATCACATCCTCGTGGGCAATCTCCTTTGCTGCACCACTAGTATTGGAGTACCAAGTCCAACTATGCGGCTCAGAGCGTTGGAACCAGGATCCAGCGACATGCAGCCCCTGACCTTGTGCAAAATCAAGGAACTCTCACCCCAGTCACTAGACCCATGGGGATCAACACAATCCTCACAGCCAGCCCTGTCAGTGCCAGTGGTCGCATTTAAGTCACCCATGACTGAGAGAGTTTCACCTCGCGGGCACCCATTAGAGAGATGGATAATGACGATCCTTTCAAAAAGATTTATGACCTAAAGGTCAAAAGGTTGCGGGTCAAGAGTTCACTGGGGGGGCGGGGTTGGGGTGGAGCCAGGTGACGTGACGACTAGTGACGTTGTTAATTATTTGCATATGTTAGACAGGGGTGGTTTTTAAAAATTATTAATTCATTTAAATTTTTAAATTATTTATTTATTTTTAATTAATTTTTTAAGAAATTATTATTATCATTATTTATTTATTTTATTTTTTAATTTTATTTTGACTAGTTTGGAGAGTGAAATGAAGTTTCAGTGAATTGTGTGCTTATGAGTGTGATTTATCAGAATAGCCCCGTGTTATGAGGGTGATGGCTGACGGTGCTGAGCACGGTACTGAGCGCGGAGCTGAGTGCGTAGCTGAGCGGGTTGGTTACCTGATGGAGTGTGAGCGTATGCTGGGTCTGCCTGTGGTGCGGTACTGTGGGAAGGTCCCAGTCGGTACGGAGCGTGTAAATGTAAGGATAAGGACTTTGGACATTGTGCAAAGGACTCGGATATTGTGAGAGCGATGTTGGAGCTTATCCCTCTGTTGCGCGAGTCTGAAAGAAACTGTGTGAAAATAAGAAAGTTGGAGCTAAGAATGAGAGGAGGAGGTGGGTCTGACGCTATCCTCCAATAAACGCTTAGCAGCAGCAGTTTGGCCGTGTGTCTGTGAAAGCTGACCCCCCGCAGCAGCAGTTTGGCCGTGTGAAAGTGGTAGGGAGTGAGGATGTCCCCCCTTTTTTTCTTGTTTGAAGTTTGGGTTTTTCTCATGCACCTGTTATTTACATCCCCGTAGGTCATCCCGGTCAACTTTATGGGCCACACATCAAATTGGACATTTTGTCTTACAGTATATAACGTGTTTTTTTTTTTTTTGTTTTAAGTTTTGGTTTTTCTGATACAGCCGTTATTTACACCCCGGTAGGTCATCCCGGGTTGAGCGTATCGTCTGCGCATAAGTACAAATATGAGTTAAAAGAAAAAGACCGCGACGTACATCAAATAGGCATAATTAAGAAAATAAGATAATCCTCGGTATCCTAAAACTTGATAGGCTGTATATTTCTCAATAAATAGAAGTTAAAAACCAGTCGCAGATATTTTTATTACGCTGAGCGGTCACCGTACAGGTTTTCCTCCGTTGGTAAAGAAACACAAGTACCCCACTGGAAAAAGAAGAAAAAAAAGAAAACTACACGGGACTTCCATAGAGTGAGTATATTATTTCTTTTATACATGTTTTATGATAAACGCTATACATTAAAAACTTATTCTAATAATAGGTGTCACGCTTGCGGATAAGGCGAGCAGGAAAGCAGGAGCGTGGAGCCGGACAGACAGGTGACCGGGGTTTATTCAGGGACCCGGGCATGATCCTATTATTAGATCCATAACACATCACAACAATACAATGACAGAACTGGGGAATACTGACTGAGACATGGACTAAATACACAAGACAGGTTGAACTTAACAAGCCACAGGTGATTACAATCGGGAAGAAACACTGGGTAATGAGGTGGGCGTGGCACACACGAGGATCGTACGAGCCGGGCGTGACAATAGGTATTCTCTGTTTTTTTTCTATGAGAGACGGCGCGGACCGGTCAAGAGAAAATCTACGAAAGACCTGAATCAGCAGGTATGGACGGAGCAACACCCCCTCATATACCCAAAGCCTTATTAGATGAAATAGACAACATCAACAACGCTAATAATGAAAATGATGTGGTTTATCAAAACTGCCTCGCTCAACACAACCCGCAGCGTCTAGTGAAGCGAGGATCAAAGACCCCTGTTTCCTACTGTCCTTAGAGACATTATTAACCTTCCTGTGCTGTTAGGGTTGGCACCATCCTGTTTTTAAGTTTAAAAATGCATAAAAGCAGCACATATATTTATGCACACTCTTAAAACAAAAGGCTACATATTGAACCTTTAAGGGTTCTATAGCTTGGTACATATATGACACCTTCAAAGGTTCTATATAGAACCATTATAGAGGGTTCAATTAAAAGAGATAGCACCTTTTTGAAGGCAATGGTTCTATTTACTCTGGTTAGAACCCCTATAGTTCTATATAGCACCCCCCAAGAACCCTTTTTTCTAAATATAATCTGCATCAAAGCTTTTTGACTTTGTCAGGAATCTCTATTTAAACTAAATTAATTAAAACAAAATCAAGGTAAGGCATGCCCATACATGTAAGGTAAGATAAGACCAGTTCAGTTTATGTATATAATTCACTCGAGGTTTATTTTACCATTATTTTTTTTTTTGAAAACGAGAGGAATGCTGTCAAAAGAAAGGTCCAGAAAGCCACACCAAAAATATTAAAACAATTCTTTTCATGGATAAGGAAGCCTAACAAGGTAACCAAGAGGTAAGAAACAAATTGGATGGTAAATAATTGTTTTGCTGGGGGACTTCAACGCTCACGTGGGCAATGACAGTGTGACCTGGAAGGGGGTGATTGGGAGGAACGGCCTCCCTGATCTGAATCCGAGTGGTGTTCTGTTGTTGGACTTCTGTGCAATGCATGGTTTGTCCATAACGAACACCATGTTCGAGCATAAGGGTGTCCATAAGTGGACATGGTACGAACATGCCCGGGGCTACAGGTCGATGATCGATTTTATAATCGTATCAACTGATCTGCGGCCCTCCGTCTTGGACACTCGGGTAAAGAGAGGGGCAGAGCTGTCAACTGATCACCACCTGGTGATGAGTTGGCTCAGGTGGCGGGGGAGGAAGCCGGTCAGACCTGGTAGGCCCAAGCGCATAGTGAGGGTTTGCTGGGAACGTCTGGCAGAGGCTCCTGTTCGCTGGAGCTTTAACTCGTGCCTCCGGCAGAATTCCGACTGCATGCCGGGGGAGGTAGGGGACATTGAGTCTGAATGGACACTGTTCCGGACCTCCATTGTGGAAGCGGCCGTACGGAGCTGTGGCTGCAGGGTGGTCGGTGCCTGTCGTGGCGGTAACCCCCGTACCCGATGGTGGACACCAGAGGTGAGGGGGGCCGTGAAGCTGAAGAAGGAGGCTTACCGGGAATTATTAGCCCGGGGGTCTCCGGAGGCAGCTGACGGGTACCGGCGGGCCAGGCGGAACGCGGCTCGGGCGGTCGCAGAAGCAAAAACCCGGACGTGGGAGGAGTTCGGTGAGGCCATGGAAAGTGACTTTCGGTCGGCCTCAAAAAGGTTCTGGCAAACCATACGGAGTATCAGGAGGGGGAAGCAGCTCCTGGTTCCTACTATTTATAGTGGGGTGGGGGGGCTGTTGACCTCACCTGGGGACATCATCCGGAGGTGGAAGGAATACTTTGAGGACCTCCTCAACCCTGCCTCAGATACATCTACGCATACTGCCTTTGAGACATCTGAGGGCACAGAGCCCGAGGGTGCTTGGGGGGGCTTGCCCATCACTGAGGCTGAGGTGGCCAGGGTGGTTAAACAACTCCGTGGTGGCCGGGCCCCGGGGGTGGACGAGATCCACCCGGAGTACCTGAAGGCTCTAGATGTTGTGGGGCTGTCGTGGCTGACACGCCTTCTCAACAGTGCGTGGAGGTCAGGGACAGTGCCGCTGGATTGGCAGACCGGGGTGGTGGTCCCCTTATTTAAGAAAGGGGACCGGAGGGTGTGTTCCAACTACAGGGGGATCACACTTCTCAGCCTCCCTGGGAAAGTCTATTCCGGGGTACTGGAGAGGAGGGTGAGATCGATAGTCGAATCTCGGATTCAGGAGGAACAATGCGGTTTTCGTCCTGGTCGTGGAACGCTGGACCAGCTTTATACCCTTGCAAGGGTACTGGAGGGGGCCTGGGAGTTTGCCTATCCAGTCTACATGTGTTTTGTGGATTTGGAAAAGGCTTACGACCGGGTTCCCCGAGGTGCTCTGTGGGGGGTGCTTCGAGAGTATGGGGTCCGGGGTCCACTGTTGTGGGCGATCCAGTCCCTGTACGAACGGAGCAGAAGCTTGGTCCGCATTGCCGGCAATAAGTCGGACGTGTTCCAGGTGCGTGTTGGGCTCCGCCAGGGCTGCCCTTTGTCATCGGTCCTGTTTATCATATTTATGGACAGGATTTCTAGGCGCAGCCAAGGCGTCGAGGGTGTCCAGTTTGGTGACCTCAGGATTGCCTCGCTGCTTTTTGCAGACGATGTTGTCCTGCCGGCTTCATCTGCTGAGGATCTCCAGCAGGCACTGGGGCGGTTCGCAGCCGAGTGCGAAGCGGCAGGGATGAGGATTAGCACCTCCAAGTCCGAGACCATGGTTCTCAGCCGGAAACGGGTGGTTTGCCCTCTTCGGGTTGGGGAAGACGTACTGCCTCAAGTGGAGGAGTTTAAGTATCTCGGGGTCTTGTTCTCGAGTGAGGGTAGGCGAGATCGGGAGCTGGATAGACGGATCGGAGCGGCGTCTGCAGTTCTGCAGGCGCTTAACCGGTCCGTCGTGGCTAAGAAAGAACTGAGCCAAAAAGCCAAGCTCTCGATCTATTGGTCCATCTTTGTCCCTACCCTCACCTATGGTCATGAGTTATGGGTAATGACCGAAAGAACGAGATCGCGAATACAAGCGGCCGAAATGAGGTTTCTCCGCAGGGTGTCTGGGCTCTCCCTTAGGGATAGGGTGAGAAGTTCAGATATCCGGGAGGGCCTCAGAGTAGAACCGCTGCTTCTTCACGTCGAAAGGAGCCAGTTGAGGTGGTTTGGACATCTGGTGCGGATGCCTCCTGGGCGGCTACCCGGAGAGGTTTTCCGTGCATGTCCTACAGGGAGGAGGCCCCGGGGCAGGCCCAGGACTCGCTGGAGGGATTATATCTCTCGGCTGGCCTGGGAACGCCTCGGTGTACCCCCCGAGGAGCTGGTGGGGTTAGCTGGGGAGAGGGAGGTCTGGGTGCCTCTACTGAAGCTGCTACCCCCGCGACCCGAACCCCGGACAAGCGGCAGATGATGGATGGATGGATGGATAATTGTTTTGAGGGTATCTTATGGCTGATGTAAGACACGGCTTGGCACCGACCCGTCTAACATAAGAGACAGGAACAGAAAGCTAATATAGGCCGAAGGTTAAGCATGTTAAATGAAAGGCAGCTGGATAATTCCCTATAATGACGCACTATAACAAAATCAAACGTGACGTGAAAACGTTTCACCTGTTTAATAGACCTCGATAAAAATGTCAGGGATGTCTACGACAAACGCAGATTGTTGACTAGTGGGGAAACTCTGCCTTTTGGGTATTGAAATGTACAACTGTTGTACGTCTTTAAAAATATTTCATCTAATGAATTTTGTTGTTAATGTAACATGAAGTGTTTTATTTTCAAAGTTGCACAAGGGTTTTAAAATGTAACATGTACACGTGTGTTTTATATTTCAAACTTGTACAACAATGTTTGTGTACATTTATCAAATAAGTTTTAAAATGTAACATGTACAGGTGTTTTATTATTCAAAATAAAAGTTGTTTTTATTTTATAAGTTTGTTATATGTATGCAGCACGGTCATGTTTTTAAAATGTACAAATTTTTGAGTGGTGGTGGGAATAAAGTATTATTGGGGTACCTCTCATGAAATCTACCAATCTTTACCAGCTTTTGAAACCTGAGCCACACGGGGACTGGGGCTTTCAACCGTGAGACTCAACACCTACGCATTAGATCCTTACTTCAGCAATGGTCCCCATGTACCCAGTGTAGGGTCAGGTCCATCGCAAGACAATGTCTCCGAGGTGAAATAACGATCCAGCAGCATTTTCTGTATCAACGAATCTGTAACTGTCACGATGCAGGGCGGAAGCAGGCGAATGAAGCCGTGAATAGGGGAACACAGGGTTTAATCCACAAAAAGCAGGCAACAACACATTGACACTACAATGACTGGACTGGGGAAACAAACGGAAACGCGGACTAAATACAATGGACTAATTGATAACGATCAGGAACAGCTGGTAAACACGGGGAATCCACATGGGGTTAACGAGGGGGCGTGGCACACGAGAGGAGCGGATGATCGGGGCATGACAGAACCCCCCCCCAAAGACGCACACTCTGGGCGCGTCCCAGGGGAGGCGACGGACGCGACGAGACCGGGGACACGGGACCTGGAGAGACAAAAACAAGAGCAAAACACATCAACGGGGCACAGGAAACAAGACGGAAACACAGAACAGGCACAGAGACAAGAAGAAGGACAGGAACCGACAAAGAACGGGAAACGCCAACAAACACACCAGGAAAGGAGACACGGGGAACACAAGCAGGTGGAACAAAAGGGCCAGGAGGGAACACAGGTCCCACAGGAGGAGGAGCAGAAACAGGAGGGATGAAGGGATGAGGAGCAGACAGGGGAGACCAGACAGGCAGGGACGGAGGACAAAAGGGAGCCCGAAGTAGCCCAGGCGGGCGACGGGCAGCGGCCAGAGGGGCCGCAGGCGGGAGGGAGGCCGAAGCCGGAGGGAACCCCACAGGGGCCGAAGGAATGGGATGAGGGAGAGCCGGAGGGGACAAAGAGGGAGCAGGAGGGACCACCGGCAGAGGCAGGCAGGAGGGGGAAGTCGGAGCTGGCGCCGGATTCCCCCGATTCCCCCTGATCATCAACAAGGAGCGAAGCTGGGGAGAGAGAAGCGGCTCCCAGGCAGATGGTTGGGGCTTCCACTGGTGCGTCTTCCTGTCTGCATCTCCTCCGCTTTTTCTTTGGCCGCCTGCCTGCCGTGGGCAGCAGCATTTGGGACACCTCCGGCAGCTCGGAGAGCGGACCAAAAGGCAGTCCGCTGGTGAGGGCTGCCTTCCGCATGTTGGCTTCTGCTACCCCACGCCTCAGCCGCTGCAAGTCGTTGCGCACCTCACGGGTAGGGACGTCTCCTCCAACATGTCCCTGCTCCGGCTGGCCATAGCCAGAAGCAGGGGATCCAAACGGACTTCAGGCTGGCGAAGCCAATACAAAACCTCGTCCACGAGGGTGAGGTATCCAGCCTCGTTAAGCTCCGGTGTCTTGTTTGGGAGTCCGGTCATTCTGTCACGATGCAGGGCGGAAGCAGGCAAATGAAGCCGTGAATAGGGGAACACAGGGCGTGGCACACGAGAGGAGCGGACGATCGGGGCATGACAGTAACCATTCTTTCCATTCATTATATGCTGACTTTTCCAAAATTGTTTTTTAAGCTGAAGCATAAAAAGCTGTAACTTCGAGTGCACCTGGTTAATAGCATTTTATTTTATGACAGTAGGAGCTTGTAAACTGCATTTAGCAGTCACACTGAAACACATTAAAAACTTTAAAGAATAAAGCCTTAATTATTCTTAATAAAGACGCTTTTTCAGTAAATAGTTTTCCTACATGGTGACCCCGCGGCCTATGCTAAAAGGCATCCGGGCATCATGTTTACTGAGGCCGGCATGTTAAGTGTTTGACTCTTAATGAAACTTAGGCCTAATTCAACAGAACTAGTCGTCATCCACTTTGCAGTGAGATTTCTGAGCGAAAAGTGAATGAAGTTTCATTTTCTTTCTTTACCACCTATCGGTAAGCAAGGGAAATGGAGGCAGTTATTTATTCCTTCCATATGTATATAGCACTGCAGATTGTTTTGCACTTTTTGCACTATTTGTTTATTTTTTGTTGTGTGTTCTACATACATGTTTACACTGGAGGAGCTGCTTTTATTCTCATTGTACATGTGTATAGTGACAATAAAATGGCATTCATTCATTCATAATATGTCAGACACAATGGCACTGAGCACGAGGCAGTCCGTGGTGCGGCGCGACGAGACGCGCCAGCTGCTAGCTGATGTAACGCTGCGAACAGTGGGGCTCTGACATTCTTAAGGTGCGACTATCTATCCCCGAGACACTTTTAGCCATGATCGGGTCTATTTGCGCTTAATGCTGCTGTCAATGTCAGGGTTTTGTTGAGTCTTATAGGGAGCTGGCGAGCAATAACATTTTTAGCTGGTCTTTTTTATTCAGTACATACACGCTTTAGAAGAAAACCTAATCACCATTACAAAAATTATAATAAATAAACGTACAAAACTATTGAAATCCCCCAGAAGCATGTGCATATTTTTCTGGTTTGCATGTTGTGTGTGGTTGCCTAAGCACAGTCGGCCTAGTGTTTGATAGGTGATGGAGAAGTGTACGGTCATGGGGACAGTAAACTACATGTGCCTATGCCAACATGTGTTTAAGTATAGCTACAAACATGGGTGCTTTCTTTAACGTAAAACAGCTAAAGGCTCAATCGGTTTTGTTAACATTCTTAATTGTATTCATTTCAAGTAGCCTCTAATCACCTTACATTTGTTTTGATTTACTGTAGTCACCAATCAGAGAATTTTAAAACAATGGCACTGAAATGTTACCACATGTTAAAGCTAACAAGTTAACATGATTATATCAGCGGAACAAACCAGTCGCCGGTATGTATAAACAGATCATGTGTTGCTCAACAAATCGACACATTTTGAAATCTATTTGTATTTAGACAAATATATTGGGAATAAAGCATTGCGTTTTAAAAGGCAGACACTGAGGCCGAATTTAAATTGGTCACAATTGTATTTTTTTTTCTGCAGCTAGAAGTGTCAGCTGAGCCTGATTTTAATTGGCATGTTGGTGTAGGATTCTTGCAGTAGAAGCTATGTAGTGAATTGCGGTACTCTGAAATTAAGTGATACGTGTATTAGAATAGTGAAGTGTCATCTTCCTTTGTTTTAGGTTCACCCCAGGCATTTTTATGAACTGTAATGTAATACCAGACAGTGTGTGATGAATTTCTGAAGGCATTTTAAATATGACCATTTCGTGGAAACATCTCATGGAAAAATGTAGTTGCAGTTTGTCAGGACTAAAGACTCTTTGGCTAATATACATGGTGAACAAGTCCTGTGGTTAAAGAATGCCTGCCTGCTGCTTAAAACATTGTGTTGTATGCTGAATGTTTCTTGCCCGTAGAGTACGTGTTACTATACTGTTCCTTTATTATATTGAAGTATTATTTTTAAAATCATTTAATGAAATAGGTAAATATCTCATCATTGATAACTGTGGTCATTAGCAATTCACTGTGGAGGCAGCGATGTTGAATGTTGAATGTTACACTATATGGTGCTGTATATCTCAAATCTCAAAACCATATGACAACCTTAATCATAGCCCTAAGTCTATGACCACCATAGAAGCAACCATAGCCCTTATTATATCTCTAACGAAAGCTATAACTATAATCCTAAACACACCCTCAGTGCTTATGTAAACAAGCTAAGCCTAAGTCTAATGGTAACTATAATCTAACTGTAACTCTACTGAGTATGCCCTATCGAGTGCACACAACAAAGTGTACACTACGTAGTGCACACTACGAAGTGTACACTACAAAGTGCGCATTATGAAGTGCGCACTACAAAGTGTACACTACGAAGTGCGCACTGGAAAGGGCATAATCAGTCCTATCCAGTTGTGTGCACTCGATATGGCATACTCAGTCCCTCGTAGTGTACTTTGTAGTGCGCACTCTAATCTAACTGTAACCATACTGAGTAAGTGTGCACTACGAAGTGCACACTTACTCAGTATGGTTACAGTACGAGGGACTGAGTATGCCATATCGAGTGCACACAACTGGATAGGACTGAGTATGCCCTTTCCAGTGCGCACTTCGTAGTGTACACTTTGTAGTGCGCACTTCATAATGCGCACTTTGTAGTGTACACTTCGTAGTGCACACTCTAATCCAACTGTAACCCTACTGAGTAAGTGCGCACTTCTTAATGTACACTTTGTAGTGCGCACTACATAGTGTACACTACGAAGTGCGCACTACGAAGTGTACACTAAGAAGTGCGCACTACGAAGTGCGCACTTACTCAGTATGGTTACAGTTGGATGAGTGCACACTACGAAGTACAGTACGAGGGACTGAGTATGCCATATCGAATGCACACAACTGGATAGGACTGAGTATGCCCTTTCCAGTGCGCACTTCGTAGTGTACACTGCGTAGTGTACACGAAGTGCGCACTTACTCAGTACGGTTACAGTTGGATTAGAGTGCGCACTACCTTAAGCATAGGCCGTGGGGTCACCTTGTAGGAAAACCATTTACTGAAAAGGCATCTTTATTAAAAATAACTAAGGCTTTATTCTTTAAAGTTTTTAATGTGATTGCTAAATGCAGTTTACAAGCTGCTACTGTTATAAAATAAAATGCTATTAACCAGGTGCACTAAAAGTTACAGCTTTTTATGCTTCAGCTAAAAAATAATTTTGGAAAAGTCAGCATATAATGAATGGAAAGAATGGTTACAGATTCGTTGATACAGAAAATGCTGCTGGATCGTTATTTCACGGCAGAGACATTCTCTTTCGATGGACCTGACCCTACACTGGGTACATGGGGACCATTGCTGAAGTAAGGATCTAATGCGTAGGTGTCGAGTCTCACGGTTAAAAGCCCCAGTCCCTGTGTGGCTCAGGTTTCAAAAGCTGGTAAAGATTGGTAGATTTTATGAGAGGTACCCCTATAATACGCTTTATTCCCACCACCACTCAAAAATTTGTACATTTTAAAAACATGACCGTGCTGCATACATATAACAAACATATGTACAACTTTTATTTTGAATAATAAAACACCTGTACACGTTACATTTTAAAACTTATTTGATAAATGTACACAAACATTTTTGTACAAGTTTGAAATATAAAACACACGTGTACATGTTACATTTTAAAACCCTTGTGCAACTTTGAAAATAAAACACTTCATGTTACATTAAGAACAAAATTCATTAGATGAAATATTTTTAAAGACGTACAACAGTTGTACATTTCAATACCCAAAAGGCAGAGTTTCCCCACTAGTCAACAATCTGCGTTTGTCGTAGACATCCCTGACATTTTTATCGAGGTCTATTAAATAGGTGAAACGTTTTCACGTCACGTTTGATTTTGTTATAGTGCGTCATTATAGGGAATTATCCAGCTGCCTTTCATTTAACATGCTTAACCTTCGGCCTATATTAGCTTTCTGTTCCTGTCTCTTATGTTAGATGGGTCGGTGCCAAGCCGTGTCTTACATCAGCCATAAGATACCCTCAAAACAATTATTTACCATCCATTTTGTTTCTTACCTCTTGGTTACCTTGTTAGGCTTCCTCATCCATGAAAAGAATTGCTTTAATATTTTTGGTGTGTGTCATGATCCACTCCGTCCGCTCCTGATGTGTGCCACGCCCACCTCGTTACCTCGTGTTCAGCCCTGATTGTGATCACCTGAGTCCTGTTATGTCTAGCTTGTCTTTTGTATTTAGTCCTCGTCTGAGTCAATCTTCCCCAGATCCGTCATTGAATGTCATGTGGTTGTTGCCTGTTGTGCTTCCCCGGTCCTGTCACCCGAATAAATCCCCGTTATTTCGACTTCCTGGTTTGCTTGCCTGCTTCACCGCTCGCCTGCTTCCTGCGATGTGACAGAATGACGGATCTCCCGAACAAAGCACTCCCCGTGACCGAGGATTGTTACCTCGGTCTCGTTGACGAGGTGCTTCACTGGATGCCCGATGTCCGGAAAGATCCCCAGGCATGGGATCTGGCGATCCAGAGCCGGGACATCCTGGAGGGGATGTCCCTAGAAGAAGACGCGCACCTCGCGGAAAAGGTGCGCGTTAATCTCCATCAGCTACGGCGAAGAGTGAGGGAGGTAGGGACTCTGCTGGAAGTTCGCGATGTCGATCAGCGACTCGATTCGGCTTCCGAAACCGCTGCGCTGTCCTCGGCTCCACACTCAGGAGGGAAAAAGACACGGCGAAACAGCAGACGGAAGAAAAGATCAACAGCGGAGCCAGCGATCTTTTTAGGAGCTGTCTCCCTCTCTGCCGCTTCGCTCCCCACTGGATATCGAAGGGAACCCCATCCTATCCTGGATCCGGCGGTGTTTGCACCCTGCAAAACCACCGCCCCCGCACCGCAACAGCCTGACGCCCGCCTCACTGCTACTATCCTGCCATCGCAGGCGACTTCCCCCTTCCAGGGAACACGGCTAGCCCTTAAAGGGGCCAGGGCCGTCTGGGATGCGATTCCCCGGATCCCCAAGGCCCTTAAAGAGGCAGCGCCTGCACGCCCGGCGCCAATCCTGGCGCCTATCTTGGACCTGCCCGCGGCATTACGCCTGCTGTTGCTGCCACCTCTCTGCTCGCGGCACAGCCTGCTGCTGTTGCGGCCGCGCTGCCAGCAGCACTGCCTGACCCGCCTGTCCTGCCTGACCCGCCTGTCCTGCTTGTCCTGCCTGCAGTCCCTGCAGCGGCTGAGGCGCCCCCTGCTGGCCGCATGTCGAAGGTGCCCGCCGAGGCGCCCCCTGCTGGCCGCGTGTCGGCGGCACCCGCAGAGACGCCCCCTGCTGGCCATGTGACGGCGGTGCCCGCAGAGGCGCCCCCTGCTGGCCACACACCTGCGGCCCTGCCTGAGGCCGCCGCTCCTGTCCTGCCCATCCAGCCCTGCTCATCAGTCCCGCCTGCTCCGGACCCGCCTGTTCCTGACCCGCCTGTTCCCGTCCTGCCCGCAGCTCCAGCTGCACCGCCTGCTGCAGCTGCCACCGCTCGTTGCGAGGCGCCCCCTGCTGGCCACGTGACTGAGACACCCGAGAGCCTGACTTCGCCTCCGCCAGCAGCAGGGGAGGCCGCTCTGCCCGTGGTGCCCCTTGCTGACTGCACACCCAAAGCGCTCTCCGAGGCACCCCCTGCTGGCCAAGTGACCGTGACCCTGCCTAGGGCCGCCTCTCCAGTCCTGCCCGTGGCACGGTCTGAGGCCGCCTCTCCCGTCCTGCCCGCGGCGCTGGCTGCCCCGCCTGCGGCCACACCCGCGGCGCTGGCTGCTCCGCCTGCGGCCACGCCCGCGGCTCTGGCTGCCCCGCCTGCGGCCACGCCCGAGGCTCCAGTTGCCCCACTTGTTGCCTCCATAGAGGTCCTGACTCCCTCGCCCTTACCCCGGCAAGGCCGACGCCCCCCAGGACCCCGCCTTTCGGTGTCCCGTAAGGGACGGGGACATAGGCTTCGGGCCCGGGTCCCGCCCGCCGTGCCCCCTGGCTCGCCCGTTCGGCCCCTGGCTGTGGCTCGGTGGCTGCCTGCGGGTCCTCCGGCTCGGGGTCGGCGATCGCCGTCGGGTCCCCCCCTGGATCCTCGGTGCCGGTCCTCGGTCCCGCCTCCGGCTCCATGTCGGTCGCCTCCGGGCCCCCCTGCTCCGGCTGGGCGTCGGACGGCGCCTTCCCCGGCTTCGGCTGCGCCTCCGCCTGCCGCCGCTTCCCCCCCCTGCCTGCCTTCACTGGTGTTCCCTCCTGCTCCCTCCGTGTCCCCTCCGTCACTCCCTCGTCCCGTTCCCTTGGCCCCTGGGTGGTCCCCTCCTGCTCCCTCCTCCCTCTCGCCTGCGGCCCCTCCGGCCGCTGCCCGTCGCCCGCCTGGGTTCCTTCGGGCTCCCCTGGTTCCTCCTCCCTTTCCCTCCGTCCCGCCTGTTTCTGCTCCTCGTCCCTCTGTGTCTCCTTCGTTCCCTTCTGGTCCCTTTTTCCCTCCTGTCTTTGCTCCTCGTCCCTCAGTGTCTCCTGTGTTCACTCCTCGTCCTGTTGTTCCTCCGTTTTCTGTCCCCTCTGTGTCTCCTTTCTCTGTCTGCCTGTCTGCGTTTCCTGTTCTTTGTCAGGTCCTGTCTTTCTGTTGGTCCTTGTTCCTGTTCTGTGTCTCTGTCCTGTTTCCGGTGTCTCGTTGATGTTTTTGCTTTTGTCTTCCAGGTCCTGTTCCCCGGTCTCGTCCCGTCCGTCGCCTCCTCTCGGGCGCGCCCGGTGTGCGCGCCTTTGGGGGGGGGTTCTGTCATGATCCGCTCCGTCCGCTCCAGATGTGTGCCACGCCCTCCTCGTTACCTCGTGTTCAGCCCTGATTGTGATCACCTGAGTCCTGTTATGTCTAGCTTGTCTTTTGTATTTAGTCCTCGTCTGAGTCAGTCTTCGCCAGATCCGTCATTGAATGTCATGTGGTTGTTGCCTGTTGTGCTTCCCCGGTCCTGTCACCAGAATAAATCCCCGTTATTTCAACTTCCTGGTTTGCTTGCCTGCTTCACCGCTCGCCTGCTTCCCGCGACGTGACAGTGTGGCTTTCTGGACCTTTCTTTTGACAGCATTCCTCTCGTTTTCAAAAAAAAAAAATAATGGTAAAATAAACCTCGAGTGAATTATATACGTAAACTGAACTGGTCTTATCTTACCTTACATGTATGGGCATGCCTTGCCTTGATTTTGTTTTAATTTATTTAGTTTAAATAGAGATTCCTGACAAAGTCAAAAAGCTTTGATGCAGTATATATTTAGAAAAAAGGGTTCTTGGGGGGTGCTATATAGAACTATAGGGGTTCTAACCAGAGTAAATAGAACCATTGCCTTCAAAAAGGTTCTATCTCTTTTAATTGAACCCTCTATAATGGTTCTATATAGCAGGGGTTCCCAAACTTTTCAGCTCACGACCCCCAAATTAACCGTGCCAGTGACTCGTGACCCCCACTATCCTCGGAAGTGGTTAAAATATACGAATGTTGCGCGACGGTGCACATGCGCCAATAGGCCTATCCAAACATGAGCATGGCAACACAAAAGAACACAACCATATAATTTTTTTTAATAGTAATTTACTCATTTGTTTAATTTCAACAAAATATCCTATTCAAACAAGAGCATGACAACACAAAAGAACACAACGCTCTAACAATCATATAACTTTTAAAAAAATTATTTACTCATTCGCTTCATTTCAACAAAAATAATATCCTAAGCATAAAGCGATGAAAATTACCTACACATTATGTGCACATGTCGGAATGCTGTAATGGTAATGGTGCTGTAAATTCTGCTGCAACTGACGCTATTGATGTGTCGTTAATCTGTCGTAATCACCTCAGGGGTCACAATCAAATGGAAAGAAATTTGAAAGGCTGATGGCTTTTTAATTTGCATGTAACTATTAACTACTAGTTTTTATCTTTTGTTAGTTATGGATAAAATGTTAATATAAAATTTTCAAATGTTGATAAAATGTTATTTCTAAAAGTTTAAAAAAAAAAATTTTGATTTCTTGGAAATCATCTCACAACCCCCCCCCCTCAAAGTCTCACGACCCCCCAGAGGGTCGCGACCCCTACTTTGGGAACCACTGCTATATAGAACCTTTGAGGGTGTCATATATGTATCAAGCTATAGAACCCTTAAAGGTTCAATATGTAGCCTTTTGTTTTAAGAGTGTGCATAAATATATGTGCTGCTTTTATGCATTTTTAAACTTAAAAACAGGATGGTGCCGACCCTAACAGCACAGGAAGGTTAATAATGTCTCTAAGGACACTAGGAAACAGGGGTCTTTGACCCTCGCTTCACTAGACGCTGCGGGTGGTGAGTTGTGTTGAGCGAGGCAGTTTTGATAAACCGCATCATTTTCATTATTAGCGTTGTTGATGTTGTCTATTTCATCTAATAAGGCTTTGGGTATATGAGGGGGTGTTGCTCCGTCCATACCTGCTGATTCAGGTCTTTCGTAGATTTTCTCTTGACCGGTCCGTGCCGTCTCTCGTAGAAAAAAAACAGAGAATACCTATTGTCACGCCCGGCTCGTACGATCCTCGTGTGTGCCACGCCCACCTCATTACCCAGTGTTTCTTCCCGATTGTAATCACCTGTGGCTTGTTAAGTTCAACCTGTCTTGTGTATTTAGTCCATGTCTCAGTCAGTATTCCCCAGTTCTGTCATTGTATTGTTGTGATGTGTTATCATGGATCTAATAATAGGATCATGCCCGGATCCCTGAATAAACCCCGGTCACCTGTCTGTCCGGCTCCACGCTCCTGCTTTCCTGCTCGCCTTATCCGCAAGCGTGACACCTATTATTAGAATAAGTTATTTTAATGTATAGCGTTTATCATAAAACATGTATAAAAGAAATAACATACTCACTCTATGGAAGTCCCGTGTAGTTTTCTTTTTTTCTTCTTTTTCCAGTGGGGTACTTGTGTTTCTTTACCAAAGGAGGAAAACCTGTACGTTGACCGCTCAGCGTAATAAAAATATCTGCGGCTGGGTTTTAACTTTTATTTAATGAGAAATATACAGCCTGTCAAGTTTTAGGATACCGAGGATTATCTTATTTTCTTAATTATGTCTATTTGATGTATGTCGCGGTCTTTTTCTTTTAACTCATATTTGTACTTATGCGCAGACGATATGCTCAACCCGGGATGACCTACCGGGGTGTAAATAACGGCTGTATCAGAAAAAACAAAACTTCAAACAAAAAAAAACCACGTTATATACTTTAAGACAAAATGTCCAATTTGATGTGTGGCCCATAAACTTGACCGGGATGACCTACAGGTACAGTATGTAAATAATAGGTGCATGAGAAAAACCCAAACTTCAAACAAGAAAAAAAGGGGGAACACCCTCACTCCCTACCACTTTCACACGGCCAAACTGCTGCTGCGGGGGGGGGGGGGGTCAGCTTTCACAGACACACGGCCAAACTGCTGCTGCTAAGCGTTTATTGGAGGATAGCGTCAGACCCACCTCCTCCTCTCATTCTTAGCTCCAACTTTCTCATTTTCACACAGTTTCTTTCAGACTCGCGCAACACAGGGATAAGCTCCAGCATCGATCTCCGAGTCCTTTGCACAATGTCCAAAGTCCTTATCCGCAACATTTACACGCTCCGTACCGACCGGGACCTTCCCACAGTACCGCACCACAGGCAGACCCAGTGTACGCTCACACTCCATCAGGTAACCAACCCGCTCAGCTACGCACTCAGCTCCGCGCTCAGCACCATCAGCCATCACCCTCATAACACGGGGCTATTTCGACAAATCACACTCATAAGCACACAATTCACTGAAACTTCATTGCACTCTCCAAACTAGTCAAAATAAAATAAATAAATAAAAATTATAATAATTTAGAAAATAGTAAAAAATAAACAAATAATTAAAAAATAAAAATAATTAAAAAATAATAATAATTTTTAAAAAACCACCCCTCTGCAACATATGCAAATAATTAACGACGTCACTAGTCGTGATGTCACCCCCCGATCGTCTGCTCCTCCTGTGTGCCACACCCCCTCGTTAACCCTGTGTGGATTCTCAGTGTTTTACGGCTGTTTCTAATTGTTGTCATTAGTTCATTGTATTTAGTCTGCGTTTCCGTTCGTTTCCCTAGTCCGGTCATTGTATTGTCGATGTGTCATTGTCTGCCTGTCCTTGCATTAAACCCCGTGTTCCCGATCCCTGGCTTCCTGCTCGTTTGTTTGTGCTCCGGGCGCTTACTTTGTGACACGTGACGTCACCTGGCTCCACCCCAACCCCGCCCCCCCCAGTGAACACTTCACCTGTAACCTTTTGACCTTTAGGTCATAAATCTTTTTGAAAGAAGCGGCATTATCCATCTCTCTCCCCCATCAACCACCGAGTGAAGTAGCAAGTAAAATGTCTCACTCAACAAGACATCACTTATTGAACATACTGTATACTGAGACAACAGATAAGATACCCAAGGAGTGCCTTAGTCTCATAATACCCCCAGAGAAAGAAGTGACATCAGACACCATCATGAGGAGCCAGTCCACCACAGCAACAGCTACTCCCTGTTGAGTATGGCAGCTTTCAGTGTGACCAGACCAAAAATAGGTGTACCTACCTTTAAAGATCCGGCCACTCCCCAGTCTGCGTACCTCAGTAAGTGCCACCACTAAAATTCTGAGTTTACAAAGCTCCCACGACAGCAGAGGAAGATGGTCATCTTGCCCGAGAGACAAGAAGCTTCATGCACCAACCCGGATGGCCCACCTCATATTGGGACCCAAGTGCTGCCATGCACCACACCAGCCCTGATCCCCAACAGACTTGACCCTATTAGCACCACCAACCGCCAAATTTTTTCCCTGCAAGTTGTAGGACCTCTTGCAGGGCTGGGTGTAGTTTAACATCATATCCAGGACTGATGTCATACCCAGGAAAAATACCATTTCAAAAATAAGGAAAACTACTCTGTTACGATAATAAGAGTACATTTACCCCATTACTTTTCACCCCTGCCTTTCTACCTTTATGAGTGGCAGGCAGACTGTTGGATTAACGAGCTTGATGTAGTAACCAAACCATCATGGCTACCAGTCAGCCTCCGCTAAGCCCATTGCAGGCTCTCATTTGCAGTGGGGTGGCAGAGCCATATTTACAGGCTGACTACAGAGTGATTTGTCTTTATTTGTGGAAATGGCACATCTCGGCTTCTAATGGGCCACGTAACATTTTAGAAGCTGGGGAGCGTTATGTTATTTACCTCCAGGTTATGATGCTCTCTCATACATTAAACAGGAGCCCACCGCCCCCCCCCGAGACCGCTTCACAAAACATCTCTCTTTATTTGAACAGTACATTCGCTTAACAGAAAAAATGCCCATGCTTACATTTTAATTTTCCTTTTTGGAGCAGATTTTTATTTTGTTTTCTGGACCTTTGAAAACATTTTCAAAGCATATTATATCTGAATAATATATATATATATATATATATACACTCACCTAAAGGATTATTAGGAACACCATTCTAATACGGTGTTTGACCCCCTTTCGCCTTCAGAACTGCCTTAATTCTACGTGGCATTGATTCAACAAGGTGCTGAAAGCATTCCTTAGAAATGTTGGCCCATATTGATAGGATAGCATCTTGCAGTTGATGGAGATTTGTGGGATGCACATCCAGGGCACGAAGCTCCCGTTCCACCACATCCCAAAGATGCTCTATTGGGTTGAGATCTGGTGACTGTGGGGGCCATTTTAGTACAGTGAACTCATTGTCATGTTCAAGAAACCAATTTGAAATGATTCGAGCTTTGTGACCTGGTGCATTATCCTGCTGGAAGTAGCCATCAGAGGATGGGTACATGGTGGTCATAAAGGGATGGACATGGTCAGAAACAATGCTCAGGTAGGCCGTGGCATTTAAACGATGCCCAATTGGCACTAAGGAGCCTAAAGTGTGGCAAGAAAACATCCCCCACACCGTGAAAATCCCAGTAACTGAGCAGATTGTGAAATACTCAGACCGGCTCGTCTGGCACCAACAACCATGCCACGCTCAAAATTGCTTAAATCACCTTTCTTATCCATTCTGACATTCAGTTTGGAGTTCAGGAGATTGTCTTGACCAGGACCACAGCCCTAAATGCATTGAAGCAACTGCCATGTGATTGGTTGATTAGATAATTGCATTAATGAGAAATTGAACAGGTGTTCCTAATAATCCTTTAGGTGAGTGTATATATATTACTGGGATTTTCACGCACAATCATTTCTAGGGTTTACAAAGAATGGTGTGCAAAGGGAAAAACATCCAGTATGCGGCAGTTCTGTGGGCGAAAATGCCTTGTTGATGCTTGAGGTCAGAGGAGAATGGGCCGACTGATTCAAGCTGATAGAAGAGCAACTTTGACTGAAATAACCACTCGTTACAACCGAGGTATGCAGCAAAGCATTTGTGAAGCCACAACACGCACAACCTTGAGGCGGATGGGCTACAACAGCAGAAGACCCCACCGGGTACCACTCATCTCCACTACAAATAGGAAAAAGAGGCTACAATTTGCACGAGCTCACCAAAATTGGACAGTTGAAGACTGGAAAAATGTTGCCTGGTCTGATAAGTCTCGATTTCTGTTGAGTCAGAATTTGGCGCAAACAGAATGACAGGGTTTCTGCAGGTTTTCTAAGAGTAAATTTAAGACTTTTTTAAGACCAAATAAAGAAAATTTAAGGAAAAAAAAAATATCGTAGGGAAATTCATACGAATATATTATAATCATAAGAATTATGATATTATATTATAATCATAAGAATCATAAGAATATACGTATTCTTCGGCCTTCCAATCGCACTACATGTCTAAATAGCGCGCTTTAGAAGAAAGGGTTCATCTGCGCATGCTTGTCAAGTTCTTCTTCGGGTTACTGACAGATGAAGCAGCACATAACGCCATCTACCGTTCAATGAATATTGAGCAATCTAAGCCATGTAGCACAGAAATTACGCTTTCGCTTCTCTTTAAAATCAAAACACATGAGGAAACAATCCCTCACAAAAATTTATGCCATGATCATATGAATTTAAGACTTGCTGGTCTGATTTAAGACCTTTTCAAGGCCTTAATTCACGGAAAAGTGATTTAAGACTTTTTAAGACTTTTTTAAGACCCGCGGAAACCCTGGAATGAGAACATGGATCCCTCATGCCTTGTTACCACTGTGCAGGCTGGTGGTGGTGGTGTAATGGTGTGGGGGATGTTTTCTTGGCACACTTTAGGCCCCTTAGTGCCAATTGGGCATCGTTTAAATGCCACGGCCTACATGAGCATTGTTTCTGACCATGTCCATCCCTTTATGACCACCATGTACCCATCCTCTGATGGCTACTTCCAGCAGGATAATGCACCATGTCACAAAGCTCGAATCATTTCAAATTGGTTTCTTGAACATGACAATGAGTTCACTGTACTACAATGGCCCCCACAGTCACCAGATCTCAACCCAATAGAGCATCTTTGGGATGTGGTGGAACGGGAGCTTCGTGCCCTGGATATGCATCCCACAAATCTCCATCAACTGCAAGATGCTATCCTATCAATATGGGCCAACATTTCTAAAGAATGCTTTCAGCACCTTGTTGAATCAATGCCACGTAGAATTAAGGCAGTTCTGAAGGCGAAAGGGGGTCAAACACCGTATTAGTATGGTGTTCCTAATAATCCTTTAGGTGAGTGTGTATATATATATATATATATATATTACAATGTGCAAGTACCATATATATATATTACAATGTGCAAGTACCATATGAATTTGTATTGGAGAACAATTTTAAATGTACACTGCATGTATATATTTTGTGTGTGTGTGTGTGTTTACAGTTCTGGATAACTCTGCACCACAGCACAATTTTTGCTTCACTCATTTCTCAATTTATGGGTATGCGTCTGTGTAAAATGCAAACTCCAGCCTGGCTTTTCTCTGTTTCTCATTAATGAAGGGTTTGCTTTATGGGACTTCATTCCTGCCTCTAGGAGCCTGATACAAACTGTCCTAGCAGTGCACTTTACACCTGCACTTAATTTTTGCCATTCCTTTTGAAGGTCACTTGATGTCGTCCTCCAATTCATGAGAATCTGTCCGAGAAGTTAACGGTATTAGAATCTCTGGCATTAGAATGTTGCTTCTGCTCAGATCTACCCAGCTGGTTTCTGGTCATTCCCAGTGTCTCCTGCTTCATTTTGTCTTAAAAATTTTGAATCTGCTGCACAGCATAACCATCTGCCAGCTGAACCAGGATTTAAAAATGCAGATTTTTTTTAAATACAGAGGAGTCACTTATTTTTTTCCCCCAGAGGTAAGGAAACACCCACTGATAGAGCACATTGCCACACCCACCACAGTCATGCAACAGCTGATACTTCAGTACCACACTAGTTCAAGTGGAACAGAACACTGCAAAGCTATTTTCTGAAGGCTAATCCTACTACCAGCCCCAAAGTCTTTCCCTTGAAAGCTTGACAACCTGCTTGTAGGGCTGGATGTAGCTTAACACCATACACAGGACAAAGCAGTTTCAAGTGAAGGGCCTAGCTCAAGGACCCAACAGAGTAGGACCACTCATGCGCATTCACAGGATTCAAATCCACAACCATCTGATTACCTGTATAGATCCCTAGCCACAGAGCCACCTCTCCAGCCAGGAGTGTCGATAAAATATATATTAACAAATGATGAATTGTTACTTTAAATTAAGTTACACTTTCATCTATAGCATCCATGTTGTTATTCATAATAAGAATTATTTTAGATTTTTACATCTTTTAAATAAAAAGAATTTAATGAAGAGTATGATGGTCAGTGTCCCCATAAGAGAGTTGGACAAACATGGAAAACTGCCTTGATATGGTGAGTGTTCCTGGATCTTACCACACCCTGATGTTAGGGTGTAATCAAAGCCTGCCCAGCGGCTTGCCGGGGTCTCCGCGGACCTCATGTTCAGGAGAAAGCCGCAAGCTACAGACAGAGGGCTGCCTCTCCATCCACGTCAGAACACCGCTGTAATGCCACCCTGCAGCTACCTCACCTCATCGCCTCCTCCTCCTTCACACACATTTTAAAATTCCCTGTAGGTCAGAGATCAAAGCGCCTGCATCCCGCTACTAAGTGAAATCAAACAGCTTCATCAATACACCAGAAAATGGATTCCCAGAAATACTCAGCTAAAAGCTTTTAAAGGGAAATTATAGAGAAGAAGCAAGTTAAACACACTGCATTAAGATGCCATCTTTCTTCAGTAATTTAGTACTAAATCGTGAGAAAGATTTCACTCCCTACAATTTCAGCCCCAGAGTGATGTTCGATATAAATATTCAGCCAAGTGATCGTTCCTTTGAAATGTTATGTCAGTCTTTTCATTTGTTTGTATTGGTATAAGAATCGATTTGTCCTACCAGCAAAGTTCATGAGACTTGATTATAGTTTCAAGTGTTTCTTTTATACCATTAATACGTCCATCAATTTTCCATAAAGATGTATCTGAGGTGGAGGACACCTTGGCCAGGATGGCAGTCTATCACAGGATACACACACACACACACACACACACAAACAGCTGATATTGTTTGGGCTGAAATCAGACTACACACGCAAAACCCACAATAAAAGGGAGATCATATCAAATCCTCAGAGAGCTACGGCAGAAATCGAACCCTCTGCACAGTCATGTGACCACAGTGCCACCCACTGAACCATCCTATTGCCGCAATGCCCATTATTCACGTATTACATCTCCAAATGGATTGTATGTGCGGTGTAAGAAACTTCTGAAAATTTGCTTTGACATCCTGAGGGATTTCCTCAAGCCGATCTTGGGAAAGAAAGGTTAATTTTAGAGCTGCAGCATGGTTAAGGCTGGGCCATTACTCAAGACATCCACACCCAGCATGACTGTTTCTATCGATCCATCATCATTGTCAGCATGGCAGGAGGCCATCGCCTGCACTTCAAAGGCTGATAGATGTCCAGTAAAAAGCAGGTGCTGCAGGTTAACAGTCTGGCCTATTGATTTAAATCATCAAGAACCAGGAAAGCTGGTGAGACCAAACACAAAAACAGGTGCTACAAAAGCGAGGGGAGTGTTATCCCATCACTCACACCCAGTATGTCATAAATCTGTACATTGTGGTCAGGTCTACAATCTGGACAGAAGCCTTTGAGAGCGCTGATAACGATGCCTGCCTCCCCTTTTCTACCATACTTTCCCACAATGCTGTGCAAACACAGTGCTTTCTGTAAAGGCCAAGTATACTGTATATGATTAGCACTGCTACTGCTAACTGACTGCCTTACAGATGCATGTCAAGTGAAGTGCTGGCATAATTGAGCCTTTGTTGATTTGGTTCATGTGAAAACTGGCCCTTTTAGTGTCATGGACAAAGAACTTAAGTGAGAGTAATCATCATTACTGCCATGATACATGAATGACCCTTATTGTTTCCTACATTAGTTGGCATACCACATTGAGCTGTATAACTCTCTGCATGCTAATGTGATTACTCTTCCTCTGTAATTTCCATAGCTGTTAATGGCTACACATTGTTCCTTGAGTAACCCGATTAGACTACATAATGTGAAGTTTGTCAGATCAAAACTGCAAAGCACATTGATATGATATTAATAATCATTGCAGATATTCTTGTCAGGATCGGTCCCTGTCCCAACCCTTTTTGTTATGTCAGGTCCCCTTAGTGGCGAGCAGATGTTGGTAGTCATCCCAGTATCTTTAACTCCTAGTGCAGAGGTGTCCAACTCCAGTCCTGGAGGGCTAGAGCCCTGCAGATTTTTGGGTTTCCCCTCATTTAACACACCTGATTCAACTCCTTGTGATAATTACCACACAGCTCTTGAGCTGAATCATTTATGGTGGAACAGGGAAAGAACTAAGCTTCACAGGGCTCCGGCCCTCCAGGACTGGAGTTGGGCACCCCTGTCCCAGTGTGTCTCCCTGCTCCCAGGGCTGCTATGTGGCTTAACAGGCTAAACAGTCAGGCATCAGGCAGAGGCCAGACTCAACTATGTTATAACTAACTGAAGAAGGAACAATCCATCGAGTGGCTTCAACAAACAGAAGACTTTATTAAACTCAAAAGAACATAAAGGTAGAATCAGAAAATAAAGGAGAGCATGAGAGGTCAAAACTGAACTAGGCAGGGAGCAACCCTAGGAACAACAAAACCAAGGGCAGGTAGGAAACTACAAAGTAACATGGGGTAACTATAATGAAGAAGTATACAGCAACACAGGGAAACAAACTCTACTGGCCACACAGTAACTACAACAACTGACTGAGAAACAGAACAAAGGCAGGCACTTAAATTCACAAATAACAGAGACAAACAAGGGGCTGTAAACACTAGGGGCAATGAGGAGCTAAAACAAGATCCACACAGAAATACACCAATTAAGTAAAAGAAGAAATAAATGGTTAATTATAACATGGTTGAGTCTGGTTTCTAGCCAGATTTGAACCCATGACTGCTGCTTAGCCCATTAAACCACACAGCAACCCAGAAAACATGCTAGGAGATAAAAACACTGGGAAGACCAGCAAAATCTACTAGCCACTACAGGAACTGACAAAACAACAGGGACCGATCCTGACAATCCTTGATGAATGCTAATCTGATCATGGCTTGAGACATGAACACATGCCTGACTGTTTTTTTCTTGGGCAATAAAACGTGAGGATGACACAGTGGATGGGCCGTGTTGTGTGTCTTGATAATGTAACTATTACCCTGCTTGCTGAAGTGGCTTCCTGTTTTAATTGATTATCTCTTTGGCTCCCAGTTCCAGAGACGACACAGTGGGACACCCCTTAGATATAGGGGGGGACTCTGAGAAACAATATCGCGTCATGATGGCATCATAGTCGAGAAATGATCAAAAAAAAGAAACAGAAAGCATATTATTAGAATTTTTTCTCACCAGAAATGACTCCCATAATCCTTCAGAGCGGAACACAAAGACATCAATGATGGTCAAAGAGGAGCCAGGAAAGGGGATTGAAGATCTGAGGGCTTCTGTGTGAGGAGCCACTATCAGACATGACACATGAAGTTCATGTCAGTCTTCTAAAGGGAACTGGCAAAGTCAGTCATCTTCAGCTACCTTCAACACGTGGAGGAGCTAATCCATGTAAATTGGGAATGTTATATTAATGATATTACATGGCAGTATCACTGACTGCTGAAATGAGACACTTTAAGAGAGTCCCTTGTAAACCTACAGGCAGAATATAGCAACAAGAAAGAAGATAAAAAATAAAACTTTAGTAGACCAGCTTATTAAAATAAAAAGAATGTGGCAAAAGGGTGAAATTAATATTGAATCAAAGTTTAGTCAAGCATGCTTAGAACATTTGAATATTACCTGTGTTTCTTCACAATTTTGACTGATGTTTAGAGAGATAATGATGTTTTTGGTTCCTCTCAGGGACCCCAGGTCTTCTCCATTAATGAGGCACAAACAGTCCGTGTGAGATCATCATGCAAACTGTAGTCTTAAATAACGCCTTTTGTAAAGCCAAACTTTGCCTTTGGATTTCAAGAACTCTAATGAAATTTCTGAGACATAAATATCACAAATATTAGCACATAACTGACTCTCACACTTGACTTCCTAATTTGTAGGTTTCTGTATGTAATTTAAAGCGCATTTAATTATTAATTATGGAAACATATTGCATTTTGAAATGTAGTTATGCATATGCATATTGGTATATTTGAATATTTAGCCTACATTACATCATATTTATTATTTCAATGCAGAATTGAAGGTTGGCCCTTGTCAGGGTCTGTACCGCCACACCCTGCCCTTCATGCCATCTTCCCGTTTGGCCAGCAGATGTTTCTGGCCATCCTGTTCTCCACCCTGTCTCCAGTGTGTTTCCCCAGCTCCCCAGATGGCTGCATAACTTTATGGGCTGAGTGTGTGGCTATAAACCCTGGTCATGATTTCAAGGCCAGACTCCTCAATTGTTTGTATTTATTGGATTTTTGTCTCCCCAGTGTTTGTTACTTTGATTTGTTTCCCAGTCATAGGTTTGCTCTGCTTTACTCCTATTCTCTTCCATTCCTGTTTGTATTTTGGTTCTATGTTACTTATCCTAGTGTAGTAATTACTAGTGTGGTTAGTGTTTCCTAGTTTCAGTGTTTGTTAGAAATCCCTAGTTCTGTGCTCGTTATTGTAATTCACCACACCTGTTGCTTGTTGCTCTGTGTCTTGGTTGATTGTCATGTTCCACGCCTGCCCTCTTGTTAGTCAGATACCTAATTGTATTTAAGTGCCTGCGTCTGCTGTATTCTCTAGTCAGTCATTGTGCTAAATTCTTGTGTATCGTGCTGTTAGTTTCTCCTAGTTTTGGCCCTGCTCTTACCTGTTCACTGTATGTATTATATGTCTGTGCTAATGTTGCTTTGCTTAGGTTACATAAGAAATTTACAAATGAGAGGAGGCCATTTGGCCCATCAAGTTTGTTTGGGGTGAACTTAACTAATAGCTCAGAGCTGTTAAAATTTTAACTAGGTTTGATTTAGAGGAGCCCAGTATTTGATTTAGTGTCCCCCCACTAACAGGGACACTATCCCATACTCTAACTACATGCTGTGTAAAGAAGTGCTTTCTCAATTCCATTTAAAAAATGTTCTCCCGCTAATTTCCACCTATGGCCATGAGTTCTAGTATTTAAACTAATATTGAAGTAGCCATTTCGCTGAACAGCATAAAGACCTATTAGAATCTTTTATACCTGCATCATGTCTCCCCTTAGTCTCCTTTGCTTGAGGCTGAACAGATTCAATTCAGCTAACCTCTCCTCAGAAGACATTCCTCTAAGACCAAGAATCATTCTTGTAGCCCTATATTGCACCCTTTCCAAGGCAACAATGTCCTTTTTAAATTAGGAAAAAGTCCTGCTCCCTAGTTGTGTTGAGTCATGGTTTATTTAGTTTAATCAGTGTTTTTCTTTTGACCGCTCACGGTCCTGTTATGTTTTGTTATTCGTTCCTGGTGTGTTTCAGTTCCCCCAATAAACCCCTGCTGTCTCTTGAAGCCACATGTGGATTGTCATCCTCTTTTCCCACCTGCACCAGGCCGTGCCATAACAGGCCCTTTGTTAAAGAGCTACTATTTTCTTGGGAATTGAGAGTGACTAACCGGTTGCAGTGAGATAAAAAAAGGTACAATCTTTATTTTACAGTTGGCATAAACATTAAACAATCCCTATGGTTAGGAAATCCAATTCCTCTGCTAATGGGGTCACGAGAGATGTTGAGGATTGTGGTCTGATATCGACGATGTATCGACTTGAGGAAATGCAACAGTCTCGCTCTGCCTTGTAAAGACAAAAAGAGTCACATTTACTCTAAGAGCAAGATAATAAATGAAAGGGCTGAAACTTTCGCTGTAAAAGGCTTTCAAAGGCATTTTACAGACGCCTCTAAAGTGAAGAATGGGGCTTCATTATGTATTCCCAACATGCTTTCATTAGTCTTAGAAAAGCATGTTAATTCAGAGTCACAAAGTTCCCCTATTTATCCAACAGCCATTCACTTGATAAGGCCTTTTTTAAATGAAGTACTTCTCTTAGGCAAATGAAAAATTAATCTTCAAAGGAGGGTTTGTTCACTTGTTTCAAGAAGTATAATTTCATTCTCAAATTGCATCACAGTTTGACATTTCTGTTGCTGGTAATCGTTAATTAATCTGAGAAATTTGTTTTTATAAAATAGTCCCCGTGAACTGCAGGGAATATTTCAGATTAGTGCATGTGTCCATGTTACAGGTTGTTACATTGCAGAGGTGCCTGTGCTGTAGACCTTTTAATTTTCACCTTTAATGTCTTGTTCACAGGAAGCACAATGATCCTAAGATGATAAAGATTGTCCCTCTGCTCACGTCCGTCTCCAATCAGGCACTGGTAAAATCCTGACGTTGAACACTATCTGCTGCATCTGAGGTTCTTCACAGTTTTGGAGGGAGATCGCATTCAGCCATATCCAATTCTGAGTTTGATACTAATGTGGTTTTTCAGAATTTGGAATTGCTTAACTGTTAGCATGCAAAATAAATCCTGGGCCCAGGAAATGCTGAATACGGTGTTCAGAATAAAAGTTTAAAAAAAGTGAATAAAGTTAAAAATCCTTTTAATAGCATTTATTTCCATATATGCAAATGCTTTGGGAACACTGCACATTCTATTCCAAATCAAAAAGTGAAGAAAAAATATCAAATTTGTGTTATACCTTTACAAAAAGTGAAGAAAATGGAATTTTAGACTGTTCAAAAAAACAGCAGTGTCTGCCTTCTTTACAAACTCAAACAATCAATATACAACGATTTTGCTTTCATTTGAATCACTGAACTAATATTTAGCTGTAAATTCAGTGTTTCTGAGGACTGCTGCAGATCTGTATTGTATGGAGTTGACCAACTTCTGACACCTGTGAACAGGTATTCTAGCCCAGGATGATTGTACTGTGGCTTGAATTCAGTGTTTGGGAGTCATCTGACAAGCTCTCTGCGGCTCCTAGACCCAAAAAGAACAATCTTGCTTTCATCAGTCCACAAAATGTTGCACCATTTCTCTTTAGGCCAGTCAATGTGTTCTTTGGCAAATTGAAACCTCTTCAGCACATCTTTTTTTTTCAACAATGGGACATTGCAGGGGCTTTTTGTCGATAGTTTGGCTTCACATAGGTGTCTTCTAATTGTAATTTTACTCACAGGTAACTTTAGACCTTCTTTGATCTTCCTGGAGCTGATCATTGGCTGAGTCTGCCAATTTGGCTATTCTTCGATCCATTGGAATGATAGTTTTCCATTTTCTTCCGTGTCTTTCAGGTTTTGGTTGCCATTATAAAGCAGTTGCGATCATTTTCGCTGAGCATCCTATCATTTTCTTCACTTCTTTGTATGTTCTCCCTTAATCAAAGTATGCTGTTCTTCTGATCAATGTGTGGAATGACCTATTTTACTCAGATTTTCAGAGAGAAATGGATTATAACCAGCATGTACAATATTTTTGCGGTCTTCCTTCCTTAAATAAGGGCCGCAATTGACACCTGTTTTTTCACAGAATGAATGACCTCACTTATTGAACTCCACACTGCTATAATTTGCACAAGCCCCTTTCCATTAATGATTCAGTTACACAGAATCAGCAGCATACATGTCATGACCATTGGGTCTGATGGTTTTCTATTACTCTACTACACCTACTATTAAATTATTTGCCATGTAGAAATATAATTTCTACCAAAGCAGTGATTGATCAGGCTGGTGCTGTCGGACTGCTGTTATTTTGAACACAAATGTATATTCAATTCAATTCAATTTATTTTTATATAGCGCCTTTCACAACAGAGTTGTCCCAAAGCGCTTTACAGGGTTGTGTTGTGATACATGAAACAGAAGTAGAGGGTGATACAGAATGGGGAAAAAAGGAAGGAAAGAAATTGAAGAAAGCCAGAAGACAACGGAGGAGAGGAACCAAAAACTCCCAAGTAGGGAGAAAAAAAACAACCTCTGGGGGGTCCAAGGTCAACTGGTTGCCCAACCCCCCTGGGCGTACCAACATTACCGAAAACATAAAAGAGTGGACATGCTTGCTAAAAGGAAGGTATAGGGGATTAAGAATGAAGACAAAGTCCATCAATGAGTCTGTTATCCATGTTGGCCTCTGAGGGGTGGCCAAGGTCTTTTCTCCACGTTGGCCTGTGTCGGGTAGCACTGAAGGCTGCATTCTGTGACCTGAGTGGACGACGCGGCTTGTAAACTTGAAGTAATTCTGTCAGCTAGGCAGGAGCTAGACCAGTTGAAGTCAGCTCTAAACCTAACAGGAAGCCTATGCAGGGAACTAAGAACAGGGGTTATGTGTTAAAACTTCCTGCTCCTGGTGACGATTTGAACTGCTACATTTTATATACGCTGCAAGGTATTTATGTGCAGTGTGTGCTCCCAGATAATAGAGCATTGCAGTAGTCTAACCTACTGTATACAAAGGCATGTATCAATTTCTCAGTGTCTTGAATAGTAAGAAGTCGTCGCAGCTTGGCAATTTGGCATAGCTGTAAGAAGCACGCCTTCGATACTGCATTTACATGTGATTTGAATGAGAGGCTTGTATCGAAGATGTCACCTAGGTTACGGGCTGAGCTGTTGAGGGAAAAGTTCAGCCCTTTGGAGTGAAGTGCAGAGATTATACTATTGCTATATGCAGACCTGCCTCCAAACAACAAAACCTCGGTTTTCTGAGCATATCACTCCCTCCGGATTATACACGAAACCACGATTCTTCATTCACTGATGGATTTATTCCTCCGTCACACTTCTCCTCCGAAACACCATGAAATCCACCGTCAAACTGTCATTACATAAAGTACAGAATGACCAAACATAAATATTACAAATAAACATTTAAACGCAAGTTAAGAAATACGCAATAAACAAACACAGTTAACATACCTCGCTGGCTGCACGTAACCGTGAGAGAATGAGTCCGCTTCAGAAACAAAACTTAACAAATAATTCCCAATTTCTTCTTATTTACAGCTTTCCTTTACTTTAAAGCAGCTTATTCCTTCTTGTGACTTAGTTAACTTATAACGTTTCTTTGCACATGCCTTTTACTTCCTCCCTTTACGTCACTTAAAACGAGCCTGTAGGCAACGCAGAATGAAACTTAGTTCCTACCCCAAAGGCACAACAATAAATAAAGGAAATAAACAACATAAATGAACACAATAAATTAAACAAATTGACATAATTTACAATTATGGCAGTTAAACTCCCACCAAATCTCAACTTGAGATTTCCTTACTGATCTAAATCTTCAAGTTATAAGCATTTACAACAGTTTAACACATGCTTATTCTGCTTCAACCAGTAGAACTATTTTTTGCACTGGCCTTTCAAGATAAACTGGCTTAGATGTGCGTTTTCCATGTTTGTCCAAAGTTGAGTCACTAACCAACAGCTTTACCTTTCTGACCCTTCCATCAGAGCTGGGGTATACCTCTGTGACTCTTGCTAGTCTCCAGTGATTTCGCGGAGCACTGTCCTCTTGAAGAATAACAATGTCATTGACCTTGGTGTTTCTTTTATCCCCATGCCATATCTGTCTTTGCTGGAGATTAAGAAGATACTCCCTCCTCCACCTTGTCCAAAACTCATTCGCCAAGAACTGCACTTGACGCCATCTCTTACGCAGGTATAAATCTTGACTCACAAACTGACCCGGAGGTGGCAATATGATGCTAGACTTCATCAGAAGAATGTGATTTGGTGTGAGGGGTTCAAGACTTGTTGGATCATTCAGGTGCTCTGTGGTCAGCGGTCTGCTATTTATAATAGCCATCACTTCATACAAAAATGTCCTAAGTGAGGCGGTGTCAAGTCTTTTAGCAGACTGATCTAGCATTGCTGTTAGAATGCTTCTGATTGTCCTTATTTGCCTCTCCCAAATTCCTCCCATATGGCTTGATGATGGGGGATTCATCACAAACTCACAGCCATATTTCCTCACCTGCTCATGATCCAAGTTCTTCATTGAGTCCATGAACTCTCTTTTTGCACCCACAAAGTTGGTACCTTGATCGCACCTCAACCGCCTTACATTCCCACGTATTGCAATGAATACGCGCAATGCATTGATGAAAGCATCTGAACTAAGGTCATCAAGCATTTCGATATGTACAGCTCTGCAACACATACAAGTGAAGAGAAGACCATACTTCTTCAATTCCTTTCTTGCATCCCTCACATAAAATGGTCCAAAGCAATCTATGCCACAATATGTGAATGGAGGGGTGGCTTCCATTCTGTCCTTTGGCAGATCTGCCATTTTTGGATATTGTGTGTTCCTTCTATACTTTCTGCATGTGACACACTTAAAAACATGTGAGGCAACTGCGCTGCTGCATCCAATGACCCATATCCCATTAGATCGCAATTCATTTACAGTCATACCTCTTCCTTGATGCTGTACTTTCTCATGATAATGCTTGATCAATAAAAAAGACACGTGACTTGTTTTTGGCAGAATAGCAGGATGTTTAACATGTGAATGAAGATCACTTCTTGTCAAGCGGCCGCCTACTCTCAGCACACCCTGCTCATCCAAAAATGGGCTTAATTTGCATAGCTTGTTTGCTTTGTCTTTGGATTTTACGTCCTTGCATTGCTGTAAATTCTTAATTTCACTGCTGAATACTTCTCTTTGGATCAATCTGATTATGAAAAGTTCAGCTTGTTGTCTTTCCTCAATACTTGTACTTCCATTGAGTTTGGGAATAAGATCCTTAACTTGCTTAGCATGACGTTTAAGACAAGCAATAGCCTTAACAACTCTTTTCCAGTCAGAAAACTTAGTCAGGCGGTCCAACAATGTTCTATTTGCCCTTGCACTGGTGTTGAGCACCTGAGCCCTTCGAAATTCTGGATCATTGTCACTAACCTCTCCCACCTTAGCATCTCTTGTGGGTAACTCCTTTTCCCACAGAAAGTCTGGGCCAGTGAACCAATTTGAAGCAACGAGCTGATCTGCAGATAACCCTCTCGAAGCATGGTCCGCCGGATTGTCTTCGGACTGCACATGATACCATTGGTTGGCATCTGTGGTGGCCTTGATTCTCTGGATCCTATTTGCCACGAAAACATGAAAGCGTCTGGCATCATTATTAATGTACCCGAGAACAACCTTTGAATCAGTCCAATAATATTCCTTAAGGTTGTCTATTTCGAGCTCATGTTTTAACACGGCACCCATCTTCGCAGCAACCACTGCTGCAGACAGCTCAAGCCTTGGCACTGTTGTGACCTTAGTGGGGGCAACACGCGCCTTCCCCATGACAAGTGAGCAGTGTACGTTGCCATTAGAGTTGACTGCTCTTAGATAAGTGCACTCCCCATAACCTGTGAAGCTAGCATCTGAGAAGTGATGTAATTCGTACTGCTTGACATCTATGAAGCTTGCTGGTATGTAGCACCTTTTAATCCTTACTTGACATAAGTTATGAAGATCTTGTAACCATGACTGCCACTGTGATCTGCACTCCTCTGAAAGTGGTTCATCCCAACTAGCTTTCTCTCGAACCAACTGTTGCAAGATCAACTTCCCACGTAAAACAAATGGTGCTACGAAACCCAAAGGATCGTAGATGGAAGCCACTGTAGATAGCACTCCCCTTCTCGTCATTGGGTGTTTCTTGACAGTTACTCTGAACTGAAAGTCATCAGAGGATACGCACCATTGCACGCCCAGTGCTCTTTCTAGGAGTGGCTCCTTTAAATCTATGTCCAACTCCTTAACACTGTCAGCACACTCTTCCTTCGGTATTGACTCCGATACCTTCTTGCTGTTGGAAATTAACTTGTGTAATCTAAGCTTGCCTGCACTGCAGAGCTCTCTCGCTTCCTTGATCAGCTCGATTGCCTCAGCATCAGACCCTACACTCACCAGTCCATCATCAACATAAAAATTTCTTCGAATGAACTTGACAGTGCTTTGGTTAAATCGATCCTGACCTTCTGTGGCTAGATGTTTGAGTCCAAAATTGGCACAGCCAGGTGAGGAAGCTGCTCCAAACAAATGGACTTTCATCCGGAAAACTGATGGCGGAGACTCAAGATCACCATTCTCCCACCATAAGAACCTCAAGTAGTCTTGGTCTTCAGGCTTTACATGGAATTGATGAAACATTCGTTCCACATCACACATAATAGCGACTGGGCCCTTTCGAAATCTACAAAGAACTCCCACCAAAGTGTTTGTGAGCTCTGGCCCTGTAAGAAGGTGGTCATTCAACGACATGTCTTGAAATCTTGCCGAGCAATCAAAGACCACTCGCAGTTTCTCTGGCTTTTGAGGGTGGTACACGCCATGGTGGGGAATATACCAGGCTGATTGTTTATCAAGCTCTTCTTCTGGTACCCTTTCTGCTTCACCACGACTGATAGTGTCTTTCATGAAGTTCATGTAGTCTGTCCGATATGTCTGATCTCTCTTGAGCTTCCTTTCTAAGCACATGAGGCGTTGAACAGCACATGGCTTGTTATTTGGTAGCGCTGGCCTGCGCTGTTTAAAAGGCAGAGGCATTTCAAGATGCCCGTCTTCTTTGTGCCTAATTTCTTCTTTCATTTTAGTCAAAAACCGGAGATCTTCTTGCAAGAGATTTGCCCATTCTTCAAGCCTTTCACTGAAGTCAGATTCTAGCACCTTAAGTACGTCTTCTGGAGTAGTCATTTCTTTAATTCTTGTTTTACAAACATAATGAACTTCGCTCTTCAACTTACTTGTTACTTTGGGTTCAGGGGTCACTTGCTTTACAATGATGCGGTGACTTACTCCAATTGCATCACTGAAGTGTTCGCCTGGATCACCATAGCTCACTATGCTCCAGCCTACGTCAGTTTTCTGTGCGAAGGGCTGGTTGTCCTCACCACATACAACTTCTCTAGGCATTAGTACTTGTGGACAGTTATACCCAATCAGAAGACCGATTTCACAATTCTTCGATGGGGCAATGTGTTCCGCAAGATGCTCTAAATGAGGCCATGCCCTTGCAGTCTCTGGCGTTGGAATATGCGTACGATTGGCAGGTATGAATTCACGAGTGTAGACCGTTGGCACTGTGATCTTCTTAGAAGAAGATAACCCTCTTATTTGTAGACCTTTGAGTCTTTTGCATGGTACAATTGTCTCCTTGGACGACATTGTGGACAGCTTCAACTTGACTGGTTCTGCATTAACATCAAGAGCATCTGCCACTTCTTCAAGAATGAATGAAGAGTCACTTTGTGAATCTAACAGAGCATAGACAAGGACTTCTTTGTTTGAATCACCTGGCATTGATGCATAAACAGGAACTATTGCTGAAGTCTGAGCATTGTTACCATCATGTACAACTCTATTGGATGTGGTTTCTTGGATGGTGTCTTGCGGCGATTGTAGCTTTCTTTCCTTACTGCAACTTGTCTTGTCATTTTCTTGTTGCTTTGAGCGATCCTCATGTAAGCATGTGGGGTGGCGCCTTGAGCAGGTGTCACAGACCATCCGGTTGCTGCAATTTTTGGATTGATGGCCAGGACTCAAACAGCCGAAGCACAGTTTCTCACCTTGCATGAACTTCACTCGGTCAGCAACTGGCCTTGCAGTTAGTCTACGGCACTTGTGCAAGACATGTCCTGTTTTCTTACAAAACATACACGTACTTATGTTCTTCTCAGTGGTGTTAGTTGTAAAAATCCTTGCACTTGCTGCTTGGTTCTTAGAGGTCACTACATTCTGAAGTTTAAATCTTGTCTTTTCCGGCTCCCCTTGTCGCAAGGCATAGTAAGATGTAACAGGGTTACAAGCAATACTAGCCTCCAATGTCAGGAAAGTTACAAAATATTTGAAATCTGGGAACCTTCCATGCTCTAGCTGATACTGTGTGGCTTTTCGGTTCCATCTGCTGCTTAACCAATCAGGCAACTTGGCTGTCAGTTTTTGATTTTCAATGCCATCATCAAGAATACGCAGACTCCCATTGTGAGTCATGGCACATTCACAACTGCGTAAAAAGTCCACAAATTTCCTTAAGTCAGCGCTCTCTCTTGACGCTATTTTTGGCCAAGCATGTAATTTGTCTCGGCAGGCTTTAGCAATCATAAAAGGCTGGCCGTATCGCTCATTGAGCAGTTCCCATGCAGCAACATATGCAGTATCTGAACCAATCAGAAAATAACCTTCTAATGCCTCTCTAGCTGCTCCTCCAACATATTTCTGGAGGAAGAATATTTTCTCTGAGCTTGGAATGTTTTTCCTTTCGATAAGAGTCTGGAAGGATGACTTCCAATGATTAAACTTGAGTGGATCACCACTAAAAACTGTGGGCTCTGGAATGGGTAGCCTATTTGCTGATATAGCCTCAGCTAAGACCTTTACAAGCTCTCCTGTGCTATCTTGAAGCACATGTGTTGGCACTGCATCCCTTGGTGGTTGTGAGTGCTGGTCCTCAGACTTCACCTGATTGAATGGCTGCATAACCTTATGTAGGTCCAGGCTCTGTGGAGCATTCCCTTGGGCTGGACTGAGCTCATTCTCGTGGTACACTTGAAGCCTTGCTTTGGCTGCATTCAGCCTTTTCAAATTCTCCAAACGCTCAAGTTCTCTCTTTAGGTTTTCTACAGACCTTCTTCTTGCAGCATTCTCTTCTTGCTGTTTCCTTAAGAGAGCAGCCTCTTGTTTCTCCCTTTCTAGCTTACGTTCAGTTTCTTCCCTCTCTCCTTCAAGACGACGAGCTAATGCGGCTGCTTCTTGGTCTGCAATGATCAACCCCTCTTCAGCTTCAAGGTTTTGCAGTTTCTCTTGGTGTCCCTCTTGTTCAGCCATAATCTGCAGTACAGCCTGTGTAGCTGCATACTCGGCAGCAGCTTCTTGTCTTCTAAGTGAAGATACATTTGAATGAACAGAAGAAGCTTTAGAACCATTAGAGGCAGAAAGTGAAACACTGGAAGCTAAGGATGAGAATACAGAACTATGATCTGGCCAAATCAACTCCTCAGCCTTTCCCTGCATTTCAGATTGAGCATTTTGTACTACAGTCTTAGTGATCGAGATGCAGTTATCCATCTTGCGACGCATGTCATGGGCTGGTTGATCAATTCTTCGGTAATCATCATAAGCAATGTTCAACTCAGATAATTCCCTTTGAATACTGGTGATGTGTTCTTGTAGGATATCGCTAGGATCCCGTTTTAACACAGATCTTTTAGCTACCTTAATCAGAGCTTTCCATCGTTCATATTTGCTGTCAAAGCGAAGCAATAGCCCCTTTATTTGCTCCTTCTGAAACTCCTTTCCCTTTTCTGTTAATGTCCGGGCTCTTTCACTTCTACGAGGCTCTTCAGGTGGTGCTATATTTTGCCTGATATTTGATTCATCTGTCTGCTCTAACTCTGTCTCTTCTTCCAGAGCAGCTGCTGCACTCTGAGCTTCTTTACTTGTATGTGACATTTTGATTACTTGTACACATGGCAGCATACAAGAGCAAGTTGCAACAATATTTGCCAACACTGAAAGAATGAACTTAACTAAATGAAGTCACTCTGCTTCAAATTAGCCTATACATGTAGAAAATTACAGAGTAAGTACACTTAACGGAGTTCTTATTATAACCTTGTCACACACTGAACTTGTAAAAGACACTGAACCATAAATACAAACTGTGAATTTCTATCAAAATATACAAAGTTTACTTCTGCCCCTTAAGAGCCAACTATAATTATTCAAATGAACATGAATTTAAATCTCTCGCGTAAATGCACATTCATATACGTGAAACACCGTGGCTGCCAGGCTATACACAATTCCTTATGGTTTCCAACTCTTGTGTCACTTTTCAGACCAAAAACCTTAGAGTCTGACCTTTAGACTTCTTCATGAAACCATTATGAACCTGTGTGTCCTAAACAGTGACTTATCTGTGTTCCCGTGATGAGCTGTCGTATTCGCGCTGATACGGCGTGTTTGGGCAGGTCCGAGTTTGACTATCACTCCCTCCGGATTATACACGAAACCACGATTCTTCATTCACTGATGGATTTATTCCTCCGTCACACTTCTCCTCCGAAACACCATGAAATCCACCGTCAAACTGTCATTACATAAAGTACAGAATGACCAAACATAAATATTACAAATAAACATTTAAACGCAAGTTAAGAAATACGCAATAAACAAACACAGTTAACATACCTCGCTGGCTGCACGTAACCGTGAGAGAATGAGTCCGCTTCAGAAACAAAACTTAACAAATAATTCCCAATTTCTTCTTATTTACAGCTTTCCTTTACTTTAAAGCAGCTTATTCCTTCTTGTGACTTAGTTAACTTATAACGTTTCTTTGCACATGCCTTTTACTTCCTCCCTTTACGTCACTTAAAACGAGCCTGTAGGCAACGCAGAATGAAACTTAGTTCCTACCCCAAAGGCACAACAATAAATAAAGGAAATAAACAACATAAATGAACACAATAAATTAAACAAATTGACATAATTTACAATTATGGCAGTTAAAGAGCATTTGGTGATAAGAAGTTTTCCGCCATCCAGGTTTAACCTCGTTAAAGCAATTAGCTAAGGTGACAATAGGTGTGGTGTCATTAGGCGTTACAGAAATGTATGTTTGGGTGTCGTCGGCATAGGAGTAATAGTTAACATTATGTTTTCTCATTATGTTTCCTAATGACAGCATGTAGAGGGAAAACAATAAAGGACCAAGCACTGATCCCTGTGGTACTCCATATTTGACCGATGACATTGAAGATGGAGTACAAATATTTGACACTTGAACATATTGATAATGATTAGTTAAGTATGATTTAAACCACTTCAAATACTGTTACACACAAACCAACCTCAAATTTGAATCTTTGTAATAAGACAGAATGATCCACCATGTCAAAAGCAGCATTAAGGTCCAGAAGCATTAGCACAGTTGCGCTGTCAACATCATTTGCCATTGTTGTGTCATTTACGACTTTAGTCAAGGCAGTTTCTGTGCTGTGTCCAGAGTGGAAGCCCGACTGGAAACAATCCAGTATGCTGTGTCTCTCCATGTATGAGTTAAGTTGAGCAGGAACTGTCTTCTCCAGAACTTTAAGCAAAACATGGTATGTTTGAGATAGGTCTGTAACTGCTGAGCTCATGTGGGTTCAGACTTGGCTTCTTCAGTAGTGGCCTGATTACTGCTACTTTCAGTTGGTCAGGACATCGCCTAACAACAGGGATGCATTCAATATGGCAGTTATACACTCACCTAAAGGATTATTAGGAACACCTGTTCAATTTCTCATTAATGCAATTATCTAATCAACCAATCACATGGCAGTTGCGTCAATGCATTTAGGGGTGTGGTCCTGGTCAAGACAATCTCCTGAACTCCAAACTGAATGTCAGAATGGGAAAGAAAGGCGATTTAAGCAATTTTGAGCGTGGCATGGTCGTTGGTGCCAGACGGGCCGGTCTGAGTATTTCACAATCTGCTCAGTTACTGGGATTTTCACGCACAACCATTTCTAGGGTTTACAAAGAATGGTGTGCAAAGGGAAAAACATCCAGTATGCGGCAGTCCTGTGGGCGAAAATGCCTTGTTGATGCTAGAGGTCAGAGGAGAATGGGCCGACTGATTCAAGCTGATAGAAGAGCAACTTTGACTGAAATAACCACTCGTTACAACCGAGGTATGCAGCAAAGCATTTGTGAAGCCACAACACGCACAACCTTGAGGCGGATGGGCTACAACAGCAGAAGACCCCACCGGGTACCACTCATCTCCACTACAAATAGGAAAAAGAGGCTACAATTTGCACGAGCTCATCAAAATTGGACAGTTGAAGACTGGAAAAATGTTGCCTGGTCTGATGAGTCTCGATTTCTGTTGAGACATTCAAATGGTAGAGTAAGAATTTGGCGTAAACAGAATGAGAACATGGATCCATCATGCCTTGTTTCAGTCATGCCTTGTTGGGGGAAGATGGTGGCGCGGGATGTTTTCTTGGCACACTTTAGGCCCCTTAGTGCCAAGTGAGCATTGTTTAAATCTATCGTTGCTATCGTTCGGCAACCAGAGGGTTGCAGGTTCAAGCCCTGGTTCCTCCTGACCCCATCAAAGTGTCCTTGAGCAAGACACTGAACCCCAAATTGTGCAGGTTGGCGCCTTGCATGGCAGCCTCCGCCACTGGTGTGTGAATGTGAGGCATGTATTGTAAAGCGCTTTGAGTACTCGTAGGAGTAGAAAAGCGCTATATAAATGCAGTCCATTTACAATTTTACCATTTGTTACCACTGTGCAGGCTGGTGGTGGTGGTGTAATGGTGTGGGGGATGTTTTCTTGGCACACTTTAGGCCCCTTAGTGCCAATTGGGCATCGTTTAAATGCCACGGCCTACCTGAGCATTGTTTCTGACCATGTCCATCCCGTTATGACCACCATGTACCCATCCTCTGATGGCTACTTCCAGCAGGATAATGCACCATGTCACAAAGCTCGAATCATTTCAAATTGGTTTCTTGAACATGACAATGAGTTCACTGTACTAAAATGGCCCCCACAGTCACCAGATCTCAACCCAATAGAGCATCTTTGGGATGTGGTGGAACGGGAGCTTCGTGCCCTGGATGTGCATCCCACAAATCTCCATCAACTGCAAGATGCTATCCTATCAATATGGGCCAACATTTTTAAAGAATGCTTTCAGCACCTTGTTGAATCAATGCCACGTAGAATTAAGGCAGTTCTGAAGGCGAAAGGGGGTCAAACACCGTATTAGTATGGTGTTCCTAATAATCCTTTAGGTGAGTGTAGGTCTCCCCAGAACTCCCAAGGATTCTTTAAGAAGTTTAGTGGGGATTGGGTCCAGTGGACACATGGTTGATTTAGTCTTAATTATAATAGTTTTTAGGTCGATCCATTTTCCTAACCACTTATCCTACTATGTCACAGGGGGTCCAGAGCCTATCCCAGAAGCTATGGGCACTAGGTGGGGAACAACCCAGGATGGGGGCCAGCCCATCACTGGGCACACTCACACCATATTCACACCTATGAGCAATATTAGTAACAACAATTAGCCTCAGCATGTCCTTGGACTGTGGGGGGAAAGTGGAGTACCTGGAGGAAACCCCACAATGACATGGGAAGAACGTGCAAACTCCACACACATGTAACCCAAGCAAAGACTCAAACCCTGGTCCCAGAGGTGTGAGGCAACAGTGCTTACCACCATGCCACCCCAGTTTTTAGGTCTTGTTCATTAATTAATTTAAAATCATTAAGGGTGTGCTCACTGTGATGTGGAATGAAACTGTTCAGTAAACTTAAGAACCTACTGTGCATGCGTGTGACGTATATAATGCGGGCGCGAGGCGGCGCACGGAAGTTTTACGGCAGCTGGTTAATAAAGAAGAGTTGTGCATTGTTCAAGTAAAAGTTTGCACTCCCTTGCACACCACATGGTGTCAGAAGCAAAACTGGAATTGTTGACATCTTGAACGCGACTTGGTTTTGACTGGAGTGTGCATCGCCATGGCAAAGTTTAACCCCACCGAGCAGTTTGATTTCTCCAAGCCCGAAGTATGGCCAGACTGGAAGCAGAGGTTTGCCAGATATCGAATTGCTTCACAGCTCACAGAGGACGACGATAAGGTGCAGGCAAATGCCTTGATTTATTCCGCGGGAGTGGAGGCTGAGCACATTTTCATGTCGTTCACGTTTGTGAGGGAGGGTGATAGCGATACATACTCGGTGGTGATGGATAAATTCAACGAACATTTTATCCCGAAACGCGACGTCATCTTTGAACGTGCTAAGTTTCATTCCCAAGTTCAACTCCCCAACGAAAGCGTGGAACCCTATGAGCTGCCCGAAAACTGTGATTTTGGGGCTCAGAAAGACGAGCAGTTGCGCGACCGCATAGTGATTGGAATTCGCGATAAGCTAGTGTCTCAAAAATGGCAAATGAAAAGCGACCTAACACTGCGGTCAGCCATTGAAACAACCAGATATAGTGAGTTAATAAAATCACAGAATAAGGAGGGAGCAAAAAGTGCAGAGCACGTGGATAACATAAAATCAGTCAAAAAGAAAGAATATACAAGAACCGGCAACTTAGCAAGAATGCACACAAGGGTAAAAAAGGGAACATGCACGAGATGTGGCTGAAATCATGATGATAGTGAGCGATGTCCTGCAAAAGGAAAAAAATGCATGAAGTGCAATAAAGTTGGCAATAAAGTTTGCTGCAGTCTCATTCAAAATTGACTCCGGCGCAGATACTTCAGTTATCTCCGAAGCAACCTATGAAACATTACAGAACAAACCTAAACTCAGCACAGTAAAAAATATCCGTCAAAGTCCAGGTGGCATTGTGGCCACAAGGGGGCAGTTTTTAGCCAAAATTAAAGCGCACGTCAATGGCCAGCTACTAAACTGCTGTTTTCGTGTAGTAGTAGTTAAAACTAATGGAGAAAACCTCCTCAGCCGAACAGTGGCAACCAAACTGGGCTTAATTAAGCGCATTAAAGAAATTTGTTTACTTAGTGGAGTGGGCTTACTAAAAGGGGAACCAGTGAAAATTATCTTGAAAGATGCTGCACAACCATACAGCGTAGCTACAGTACACCCCGACAGGTTCCAATTCCCCTACTTCCCAAAGTCGAAGAGGAACTAAAGAGAATGGAGTCAATTGGTGTAATAGAGAAAATGACTGATCCAACAGAATGGTGTGCTCCCATGGTACCGGTAATGAAACAGAATGGAAAAATAAGAATCTGTGTGGACTTAAAGACTTCCCAAGCTAGCTAAGAGTACAGTATTCTCCAGCTTAGATGCTGAGAGTGGATTTTGGCAAATTCCCCTGGAAGAGAATATCGCTCGTCTGACCACCTTTATCACACCGCTGGGCAGATACTGTTTTAAAAGGCTGTACCTTTCGGCATCACATCAGCGCCTGAGAAATTTTAGTTTTTGGTGAAACTCAAGAAATTCACGATCAGAGACTAAGGAGGGTCATGGAGACCATAGGAGCCTCAGGTTTAAGGCTCAACAAAGACAAATACCGGCTTAGCCAGCCTGAACTCAACTTCTTAGGACAGGTAGTGACCAAAGACGGCATAGCCCCAAGCCCAGAGAGAGTCAAGGCCATCACAACAATGAAACCACCCCAAAATGTCAGTGATTTGAGACGGCTGCTGGGTATGGTCAACTACCTCGGGCGATACTTGAACCTCTCCCCCGTATTGTAAGCTCTCCACGAATTACTTAAGTCTGAGCGAGACTGGTGTTGGGGACCACAGCAAAGACAGGCATTCACAGAAGTGAAACAGTTAATAACATCAGCACCCATTCTAGAATTCTTTGATCCTGCTAAGCCGACAGTCGTCAGTGCAGATGCCAGCAGTTATGGGCTCGGAGGGGTTCTAATGCAGAGCCACGATGGAAAACTGAAGCCTGTAGCATTCTGCTCATGCACACTGACAGATGCTGAAAAGAGGTACGCTCAGATTGAAAAAGAGTGCCTTGCTGGGGTGTGGGCCTCTGAGCGCTTCTATCAGTACCTGTGTGGCCTAGAGAAATACAAGCTGCTTACAGACCATAAGCCATTAGTAACTCTAATCAATTCCAATGACCTCGACACCACTCCCCTACGTTGTCAGCGTCTGCTCATCAGGTTGATGAAGTTTAGTCCACCAGCTGAATATGTTCCGGGCAAACAACTAGTAGTTGCGGACGCCCTGTCTAGGCAACCTACTGTATGGTGGACACCTCTCCTGGTGACCTAGAAGCAGAAGTTAAAGCATATGTGGATTCAGTGGAGGATGATCTTAGGCTGAGGAAGCCGATCCTCAAACAGATTAGAGACAAGATAAGAACAGATGGTGAACTCCAATGTGTGCTTGGGTACATCCATAACGGCTGGCCAGGGCATTTGAAGAGCGTAGCGGTGCAGAATAGCACCTACTTCAGAGAGCGTGGTTCACTCAGTGAAGCCAATGGACTGCTGCGAAGAGGCAAGCAGATTGTAATCCCCAAAAGTATGAGAGTAGACATACTTAAAAGGATTCACCAGGGCCTTACCAAGTGCAGAGAGCGATATAGAGGTGCTATGTGGTGGCCTGGCATCGCAGGTGAGGTGAAAAAGCTTGTGTCGTCATGTAAACACTGCAGTATCCACAGACTAAGCCAGAACAGAGAACCGCTGCTTCCTACTAAGTTGCCTGACTTACCCTGGCAAAAGCTCGCTGCCGATCTGTGCGAGTTTAGAAGTCGTCACTACTTGATTGTGATAGACTATTTCTCCAGATGGCTTGAGTTCTTGGACCTGCCGCAGACAAGCTCAGATACTGTCATACTGCGGCTGAAAAGCATCTTCACGTGCTTTGGAACTCCAGAGGAGCTAAGGACAGATACAGCTGAACAGTTCAGGTGCTTTGCAGCAGAGTACGATATTCAGCATATTACTTCAAGTCCCCATTTCCCACAGTCCAACAGCATGGCTGAACGAGCTGTGAAGTCTGCAAAATGGATATTGATGCAGGAAGACCCCTACCTGGCTCTTCTGTACTACCGTTCAACCCCTACAGAACCAAATAAGGAAAGCCCCGCCAGGCTGCTGATGGGCCGGGAGATCCGTATGACACTCCCAGTTCCAAAAGAGAACCTGCAACCAAGGTGGCCTAACCTGGAAATGGAGTCAACGATGCCAAAGCAAAGCAGTGCTACGAAAAGTTCTACAACCGCAGGTACTCAACCAAACCCCTTCCACCACTTACCATCGGTGACAAAGTTAGACTGAAGACTGATGGGGAAAAGGCATGGACAACCACTGTGACGGTGCAATGCCAAGAGGCTGTGCCACGGTCCTTCACGCTAGAGACTGAGCAAGGCAGCACACCTAGGAGGAACCGGCGACACATCCAAGTGGTGAACTAGGAGCCGTCCACACCGCCAAAGACTCTTCTCAACCAAAGGATCAACAGGGACATTGCAGGCAAGCTGAGCAGGACTTGGGTGTTGCCAGGAGTAATGTTCCTGCCGACCCACCCTGTTCTCCTCAACCTTTGAGTCGAGTGGTCACCAGGTTCGGGAGGACTGTAAAACCAAACCCAAGGTATGCTAGTGAGCTGAGGTGAGGGGCATGCGGGCAGAATAATCCCCGTCCCACCTCAAGGGATCGTGGTAGACTACCCACACCCTTAGTTAGTTGTTGTGATGAACAAACAAATGGACAAGAATCACTGAGCGTTGCTATTGGTTACTGTAGTGTATACTTTGTTTGATAGAATTAATTAATAGAATATGCACAGTTACTTTTAGTTCATGTTATTGTCATTGTCACGTTCGGGGACCGGCGAGGCGGGAAGCAAACGAGAACAAGCCAGGACTGACGGGCAAACGGGGTTTATTCTGAGGCTGACGGACAGACGAAGCACAGTACATGACAATACAATGCCGGATCTGGCAGACATGGGGAGACGCGGACTGATATACACAAAACTTGATAAATGGAACAGGCAACAGGTGAGAACCATCAGGGCTGAACACGAGGTAATGAGGGGGGCGTGGCACACATCGGGATCGTACGGAGCGGGATATGACAGAACCCCCCCCCAAAGGCGCGCACACCGGGCGCGCCAGAGGAGAGGCGACGGACGAGACGAACCGGGAAAACAGGACCTGGAAAACAAAACAGAACATCAACCAAAACCAGGGAACAGAACGGAGACACAGAACAAGAACAGGGACGAGACGAAAGACAAGAGGCGACACAGAACAGGGAAGGCGGACAGACAAACCAGGAAGGGAGACACAGAAGGAGAGACAGGCGGAACAAAAGGGCCAGGAGTGAACGGAGGAGACAGAGAGGGACGAGGAGCAGAGACAGGCGGGACCAACGGAAAGGGAGGAGGAACAAGGGGAGCACGAGGGAGCCCAGGCGGGCGACAGGCAGCAGCCGGAGGGGCCGCAGGGGAGAGGGAGGAGGGAGCAGGAGGGGACCACCCAGGGGCCAAGGGAACGGGACGAGGGAGTGACAGAGGGGACACGGAGGGAGCAGGAGGGAACCCCAGTGAAGGCGGGCAGGAGGGGGAAGCCGCGGCAGGCGGAGGCGCAGCCGGAGCCGGCGAAGGCGCCGTCCGACGCACAGCCGGAGCAGGGGGGCCCGGAGGCGACCGACATGGAGCCGGAGGAGGGACCGAGGACCGGCACCGAGGATCCAGGGGAGGACCCGACGGCGACCGCCGACCCCGAGCCGGAGGACCCGCAGGCGGCCCCGGAGCCCCAGCCAAGGCGAGCGAGGGCGAGCCAGGGGGCAGGGCGGGCGGGAACCGGGCCCCACGCCTATGGCCCCGTCCCTTTCGGGACACTGACAGGCGGGGTCCTAAGGGGCGTCGGCTTTGCCGGGGTAAGGGTGAGGGAGTCAAGGCCTTCACAGAGGCAACAGGCAGGGCAGTCAGAGCCGCGGGCGTGGCCGCAGGCGGGGCAGCCGGAGCGGCGGCCTCAGGCGGGGCCGCGGGCAGAGCGGCGGCCTCAGGCGGGGCAGCCGGAGCGGCGGCCTCAGGCGGGGCCGCGGGAGCGGCGGCCTCAGGCGGGGCCGCGGGAGCGGCGGCCTCAGGCGGGGCAGCCGGAGCGGCGGCCTCAGGCGGGGCCGCGGGCGGAGCCGGCTGGACAGGCGAGCAAGGCTGGGCCGGCTGGACAGGCGAGCAGGGCTGAGCCGGCTGGACAGGCGAGCAGGGCTGGCCGGACAGGACTGGCGAGACGGGCAAGTCAGGTACGTGGCCAGCAGGGGGTGCTGCAGGCAGAGCAGGGACCACTGTAGGCTCCTCGGGCATACGGTCAGCAGGGGGCGCCTCAGCGGGCGCCGCCAGCACGCGACCAGCAGGAAGTGCCGCAGCGGGCGTACGGTCAGCAGGGGGCGCCTCGGCGGGCGCCGACAGCACGCGACCAGCAGGGGGCGCTGCAGGCAGAGCAGGGGCCACTGCAGGCACCTCGGCGGGCGCCACCAGCACGCGGCCAACAGGGGGCGCCTCGGTGGGCGCCACCAGCACGTGGCCAGCAGGGGGCGCAACCGCGGCCGCCTCAGGCAGTGTAGGCGCCGGCAGGACAGGCAAGACGGGCAGTTCAGGTGCCGGCTGGACAGGCAGTTCAGGTGCCGGCAAGACAGGCGAGACAGGCAGTTCCAATGCCGGCAGGACGGGCGCCGCCATCCCGTGGTCAGCAGGGGGCGTCTTGGCGGGCGTCGCCACCCCGCGGCCAGCAGGGGGCGCCTCGGTGGGCGCCGCCAGCACGCGGCCAGCAGGGGGCGCCTCGGCGGGCGCCACCAGCACGCGGCCAGCAGGGGGCGCCTCGGCGGGCGCCACCAGCACGCGGCCAGCAGGGGGCGCCTCGGCGGGCGCAGCCTCCACGCGACCAGCCACCGGGACTGCAGGCAACGCAGGCAGGACAGGCGGGTCAGATGGGACAGGCGGGTCCGGCAGGACAGGCGAGACAGGCGGGTCAGGCAGGACAGGCAGGACAGGCGGTGCCGCGGGCAGAGCGGCGGCAGCTGCAGCCGGCAGCGCAGCCGCGGGCAGACCGGCTCTAGAGACCCGGGGAATGGCGTCTCTCACCGGGCTGATCCCTTTGCCGTGCAGGCGTTCCGGCCGGTACGGATACGCCTCCCGCGGTGGCGGCAGCTCACCCGGGACGCCGAGCAGGCGGGTAGCGGCGAAGTCATCCCAGGGCAGCTGTGAGCCCTCATGCTCCCTGGCTAACTCCCAGGCGGGGAGCAGAGTGCAAGCCCCCAGGAAGAGAGACGGAGCCTCCTCCTGCTGCACTCTGTCTCTGTATTTCCGCCGCTTCTTGCCGCTTGTAGCAGAAAGCGGAGCCACCGCGAACACGTCGTCCAGGCTCCGGGCGACGCGTTCGTCTCTCCGCCGCGTGAGCCGCTCACTCAGACGGCGCATGAGTTTGCGTGCCCGCTCGAGCGGGTACTGCTGTCCAGGCGGGCGCTCTTCTGTGAGGAGGTCCGCGCCCCGGGTGGCCAGCTCCAGGGCTACAGGATCCTCCAGTACTTGCGGTTGGGAGCGCCAATACACGAAGTCTTGCAGGAGACCGAGCCGGTGGTGCTCGGTCTCCCGCGTCGTGTTGCTACAGAGATCCGGCATTCTGTCACGTTCGGGGACCGGCGAGCCGGGAAGCAAACGAGAACAAGCCAGGACTGACGGGCAAACGGGGTTTATTCTGAGGCTGACGGACAGACGAAGCACAGTACATGACAATACAATGCCGGATCTGGCAGACATGGGGAGACGCGGACTGATATACACAAAACTTGATAAATGGAACAGGCAACAGGTGAGAACCATCAGGGCTGAACACGAGGTAATGAGGGGGGCGTGGCACACATCGGGATCGTACGGAGCGGGATATGACAGTCATGTGTACCAATACCTGTTAAAAGGGGGGAGATGTCACGTGGAATGAAACTGTTCAGTAAACTTAAGAACCCACTGTGCATGCGTGTGACGTATATAATGCGGGCGCAAGGCGGCGCACGGAAGTTTTATGGCAGCTGGTTAATAAAGAAGAGTTGTGCATTGTTCAAGTAAAAGTTTGCACTCCCTTATTGTGTAGTTTGCGGTGACAAACACCAGACTCACGATTCGTTTGCACTGAAGTTAATTGTGAGCCATTGGGACATGTTTGAAGTCTAATGTTTGTAATTTTATCATTTTATCTATTGAAATTACTCAGTAGCAGAGGTTCAGCCTTGTCTGTTAGATAATCTATTGTTTTAAAAAGGTAGCGAGGGTTATTTTTATCAATGAGGTTAGAATAGTAGACTGAGCATGCCCTATGAAGTGCTAGTTTGTATTGTTGCATGCTAACCATGCCAACTTGAACACTTCTAAGCCCGTGGATTTCCATTTGTGCTCCAATCTGCGGCACTCCTGTGTGCAAGAGCGTGTGTAACCATTAAACCATGGGGAGCGTCTGGTGGTTTTTACTACTTTATTTTTCAAACGAGCCGTTTCATCTAAAATCTGCCTAACCACTGTATTGAAGTCATGGGTGACTTCATTGACATCTGTACTATACATGAAGTTCACATTAACTTACTGCATTAATAAATCGTAGCAAATTTTTATTATTTAGGTGACGTGTCCTAATAATCTTCCCTGCCATAGCCAAAGAGGGTGGCTCAATCACGAAGGTGATTAGAAAATGGTCGGAGAAGGACTTATTCAATGGACAGACAGATACATGACAAGCAGAGGCTCCATGAGTAATAACCAAGTCTAGTGTATGGTTGTGAATATGCGTTGGTCCTGTTACATGTTGGTGACATTCAACAGAGTCCAAGAGGGACAGAAAACTTTTGCTGAAGGCATCAGTCTCTATGTCCACATGTACAGTATATTGAAGTCTCCAAGTATAATATTCTGAAAGTTAATCACTAAGTCAGAGAGAAGTTCCCCAAATTCTGCCAGCAATGAAATGTATGATCCCAGTGGTCTATAAACTATAAGAAAATAGATGGATGGATATGTTACATATTTAAAGTTTAAGACTCATAAGTTTAAATCCTTTTCAATTAAAATAAAAAATTGGACAAATTAATAAATTAAACTATCATTGATGGCTGGTGTCATGCTGTGCTAACAACCTGGTGCTAAACACATCGAAAATTGTGGAGATGGTTTTTGATTTTAGGAGGAAACCCTCCACACTGCCTCCATTGGATATACAGCGCGGAAAAAATTGAGACCACTCTATTTTTTTAAACAAACTGTCATGATCGTGGGGAAAGACGAGGCAGGAAGGTGATAATCCACTGACAAGCGGGTTTATTAAAGGAAACACGGGGAAGCCGGCAACGAACCAACATCAATGACAGACACCCATCTAAGGAAGAAGTGGACTAATATACATGAAACAAGCCGAAATAACAGGTACACCCAACAAGTGATCACAATCGGGGATTAACACGAGGTAACGAGGTGGGCGTGGCACACACAAGGATCGGACGGAGCTGGGCGTGACAGAAACCTACATTTTTAAATTCTGGTTTAATTGTGGTTCTGCGGGCCGAAGGTCAGGTTTCAGGTTCAAAATTTCTAAGACAGCAGTACACAAGAACAAAGCAGTAAACCTCGGGAACGACCAGAAACCAGTCAGGTAAAGGGCAGAAGTGACATTCTAATGCCACAGATGACCGTTAACTTATTAGACAGTTTCTCATGAATTGTAGGATGACATCAAGTGACCTTCAAAAGGAATGGGAAACATTAAATGCAGGTATGAAGTGCACTGCTAGGACAGTTTGGTTCAGGCTCCTAGAAGCAGGACTGAAGTCCCATAAAGCAAGGAAGATGGCCTTCATCAATGAGAAACAGGGAAAAACCAGGCTGTAGTTTACAAAAAAAAATAAAATTCACAGACTCACAAGCAGAAATTGAGAAATGAGTGAAGCAAAATTTGTCCTGTGGTCTCTTAATTTTTTCTGTGGCTGTACATGGCTCCACTCTCAGTAGAGCAGAGTCTCACAAATTTGTGGGCACTATCATTCAGCAGGATCTTAGTTGGGACAAACACAGTACTGAAGATATGAATGAGATCCAGCAGTGCTTGTATTTCCTGTGACAGCTCAAGAAATTTGTGGTCTGTCAAGCACTGCTGGTCCAGGTCTACACTGCATGATAGAGTCCATCATCACATCCTCCATCACCATCTGGTATGGCTCTGCATCTTTACACACCAAGCAAAATCTGAAGTGAAAGGTACGGTGTGTCTCCACTGTCAAAGACCTGTACTCCTCTAGGATGAAGAATAGTGTGTGGGAAAAGCATGCCTGACCCCTCACAACCCTGTCACTCTCTCTCCCAGCATCTCCCACCTCAGTGGAGACCAAGAGTAAAAGCTGTAAATACTTGGACCAACTGCTACCTCCACAGCTTTTTTCCTCAGGCCATAAATGAGGACCCTTCTAATATCCCTCGGCTGCATATGTGCTTTATTACATGCGCAGTAATGCACATAACCACAGTCTATTCCATACCATGCCATAATCATTCTGAATAAGAACCTGTCCCACTTTCCACTATTGTAGTCAGTGCACACTTTTATTTTCAGCTTGTTTGTGTATAGTCTGTTATGTTTTAAATGGTATATCTTATCTTTTTCTGTACCTTTTTATTGGATTGATATTATGTTGATACCTGCACCAAGAGAAAGTGCTTGTACACCAGGTACTTGGCAAAAAATAAAGATTCTGATTTAGTTTGTTACTAGTAAAGCTAGCTTTTCCTGCAACCGTTATATAAATATATGATGTTGTAACATGCTATTTCCTGTGTTGCTGTTTAAAGGCTGCCCAGGCCGCATGTGACTGACTGATATGCCAGGCAGTAATCCTGACGTGCCAGGAAGTCGAGGTTCCCAGCATTCCAGAGGAAGCTGGTAGAGTCAAGTAGACCTGGATATCAGCCAGCTGACACCTATAAGAGCAGTGGAAGAGGTGACGAAAAAAGGCTCCAATTTTCTTGGTGTCTTCAGTGGAACATAACTTCTTCAGACCTCTTCAAGAAACTCTCAACATGATGTGAATGGTGTATTTTTATACTTAGCCTGGAAAGCCAGATAATAGAGCTACAGACAAGGCCAAATGTAGGTGTGGATACGTCACCATTTGTACTGAAAGCCGATTCTCAGCAAAGTAAGTACTGTTTAAAGTAGGGCTTCTTAAATGCTCAAGGGACAATTTTGATTGTCATGCGAAGAATACTGAATCCCTTCATTGGCAAATCTTATAAAATGTTTAGGAATTTTAAAGAAGGAGAAGTCATCCTAGAAAAGCCATGATTCTATATAAATAGGGTCAACTTACAACACAAAGTATTACATAAAATCATCAGGTTTTCAGGCTGACCTATTTTTAGGCTTAATCTTCCATACCTCCTCCAATATCCTTAGCAACCTGGCTTCATTTTTTCAAACTGATTCACTCATCTAATTGCTGTCTTTCCTGCTTTGTGCTGCTAATCATCAAGATGCCCACAGCAAAGTGGTTTCCTAAAGATGTCCATGTATGAAATCGCTGGACAATAAATCTCATGCCCTGAGGTCCGTTACAAGCTTGTTGGGAGAAACATACGGAAATGAGACACACCTGAAGAGGCTGAGTGTGGATGACAATATGATCGACATGATGGGTGAAGCCTTTCAATCAGCTACTAATGTATCTGCTCCTCATCAGCGCAATACACAAACAATGACTCACTGTCTGTTGTGGAGAACCAAGCAAGGTCACCCTAGCAATAAAAATGAATTATATTTCAAAAATGAGACAATAATACATCATCATGTCATAAAAAAATGTGTGTGCGTATATGTGTGTACATTTCTAAGATGTTAGGTCGTGTCATTTTTTTATTTAATTCTATCTATCTATCTATCTTTGTGGCAGTAAAGCCTATTATAGCACAGGATCAAATGGTTTGACCTCATTAAATCCTATCATATCTCCATATCACTGTGTGCGAGGTCAAAGGTCTTGCAGCTTCTCTGTGATAATTACCAGTCATTTTCTTTATTAAGAGGCTTCTCTCTTCCACATACCCTACATGTGACATGGCCGACATGGACTCCTAACGATGCTATCAGCTTATCTCCTCTCCTGAGGGAGACGCTGTGGCATTTCTTACAGGGTGGCCCAGGGTCAATAGGGGCACACTAATTAAAGTGTTCCTCATCAGCAATCCTGTGTGCGATGGTCATCCTAACACTTATCTTCTTGAAATTCTGCTTTGTTTTCCACTCTCCTGCATTTCACTGAGCTGTTCTTCTCACCAGAAGCAGCAGAATAGACGCTCTGCCGACAACATCCTCATGTAAAGGCCCCAGACATTCTGCTGTATGGAGACTCAATCATCCTGGTACCCGCACTCCCTGCTGTGACGCCCGGCTCGTCCGATCCTCGTGTGTGCCACGCCCCCCTCATTACCTCGTGTTAATTCCTGATTGTACTCACCTGTTGCTTGTTTAAGTCAGCCTGTCTTGTGTATATTAGTTCACGTCTGCCTTTGTTTCCCAGATCCGTCATTGTTGTTGCGTCGTGTTTTTTGTATTCCACGGAATAAACTGCGTTTCTACGTATCACGGCTTTGCTCGCCTGCTTCTCCACTCGCCTCGCAAGCCCGCACGTCACACCTGCACAGGTAATGGGAGTCCTTGTGGGATTCCAGTCATCCAGTCAGAGGATGATGAGTAGGAGATGAGTGACAGTTGTGTGCTCCTTGGCTTTCTTCTGTGCCTCATTCACCCATAATGATGTAAAAAGCCTTCAGAAATATTCTAGGTCTAAATTCTTGCAATCAATCAATTTTATTTTGTGCTGGGTTTTGCCACAACATTACATTGTCTCAATATGATTTACATTATCCCTGCCCAAAGCTCCCAGTGAGCAAGCTAGAGGCAACAGTGGCAAGGAAAAATTCCCTAGAAGGAAGAATCCTTGGGAGGAACCATAGGGGAAACCCATCCTCCAGGGGCCGGCAGAGGAAGTCAAATGAACAGGATGGCAAAATCCAGATTTTAAAATTTGAGTCTCAATGCGGGGGGCAGGCAGGTGATGGCACGCAGGTGTTGGTGCTGCTTTTGATGGCAGGATGAACAGCGGTATGTTGCTCATATAAGGGAGAATAACTGTGACAGGCCATGAGATCATGGATCTGGTAAGCTGAAGATTTTTTTTATAAAATAAAATACAACATAGGGATGACAGCCGTTCGAGAACCCACAACCCCCCCACCTGCCCATATCCCCCGACTGGCTCCATGCCCCTTACTGCCGGGAAGATCCGCCAGATTTCATTGACGGGTTACCTGTCAGCCCTGGGCCAGTCACTGCTCGCTATGGCAACACAGATCACCCCAACTCCGCCTTGGGTGTCACTGTCACTGCTGCCACCTCGTGGTATTATTATCTGGCAGGGACAATGGATAATGATGTCATAATAACAGAGCCATTAACATTCATATTATGGGATACATCAGGTAGAATGACAGTTAAAGGGAGCATTACGCCTGTGATATTAGTTGGAATTTAAAAGGGTTATAATCACCATGTTGTCTTCCCCTCTGAATCCCACACTGGAGCTGCCTGGCCAGCGAGATTGGTAAGTACACAAGCCCTTCTAGGAGACTTTTTACTCATTTTTTAAAGTAATCCATTGTTAAAGGAAACAGTACCAGTCAAAGTTACGTGACACCTAGGCAAGCCCCACCGCCAGCACCCCCTGCCTGAGACAAAGTGAAATTGGTTTGCTAAATTGCTGCCCCCTCAGAAGTTGGCACCCTAGGTAGCTGCCCTTGTCACTTTATTGGTTGACTGCCACTGGTTTGAGAATATGACAGACTGCTGCCTCTACTCCCACTGTAATTGCTGCTTTTTTTTTACCTTTTAAGTCATTTAACAGAGAGAAGGTCATGCATGTGACACACAGTGAAACAACCATGTGCAGCTGCTCTCTATTCAATGGCAGCCCAGATAATTTATCATGTGCCACGTCTGTGACTTCGGCATGTAGACAAACCTTCACAGCAGTTGCACACATCCAGCAACAAATCGCCAGCAACTCCTGGGATGGTAGAAACTCTTTTGACCAGTGGTCTTGTGGGGATTCCAGGCTGGGAGTCATTTTCAGAGGTCCTGCCATTTTGCTTGTTATTCCCAAGTCAATGAATTAAAAAAAAAAAACAATAAAGTAATTAACTAATTATAACTGCATCAATTAGACAAGCAGATTAACTGTGTGTTCCCGCTGTCATCGATTAATAACAAATGAGTCGTTTTACCCAGAGCTGAATAATTCTTCGGCATTACTCAGCCGCCAATAACGCCGGAATCCTGGAAAACCATCGCTGCAGGTGTTACACGTTTGTGTCTGGGAGAGAGTATTTCCAGCCGCTTAATGTCATTCATCAGAGGAGAGGTATGCCAGCAAGACAGTCTAACTCATTAAAAATAGATTCGGAAGCCATCTGGTCCCATGGTTCTATGTGTATAATTGACAATAATGTCTCCATTAATCTTCACTTAAGTATAGATATCATAACATTGTCTCTAGCCTGAAGCAGACTTTCTAGTTGCAGAATGATTTCTCCGCCCCCCACGCCCCTCTCTCTCAAGCCTCTTCACCAATTTACAGAGACATGTCAGTTTTTAAATTATCCCAAAGAAAGCATTCAGGGAAGATGTGTATGAAACCATAGGAGTATATGTTTAGTAGGTCTCAGTAAATCAGATTTTGCAGAATCCACAAGCCAGCTCTGAAGAAAATTTCTCCAAGACTAGCAGAGCATGAAGAACAAGAACAAAAAGACACTGCTTGTTTCTGACTTCCTCTTCGGGGATTAGGAAATTTTCCAATTTTCCACATTTGCTGTATCTATTTTTTCAGTCAATAGGTCAGGGTGAACTTTGTCCAGGTCAATGTGCATGATCAGTCGATTATATACAAAGGCAAAAAAACAACAAATTACTGCACAGTGAGTGAGCAGTCAACCCTCACTTGATTATTATATAATTCAGATACCATTAAGATTTGCATCATTTTGTCTTAGTATTGGTAAACAATCTAAGGAAACAAGATCAACAAATGACAGTAAAAGTCACTGCCCAGCTTTATATTTTGACAAAATGATACTGATTGATTGCCCCTTAAGGCCAAGGCGGCCCAATGGTTCCTCATGTGTTTTTGTAGCCTGTAGTCTCTGACTAGCCAAAGTCCTTCAGTAACAATCCATTGTTGCACACTGTACGTGCTGGATCCGGTCTAATTCAAAATTTATACCTTGTTGACATGGAAGGAATTTGAAGAATGAAAGAATGCCGACCTGCTTTTAAAGGCCAGTGGTATTTGCAAGCATGCAGCTGGTTATTGAGTATACAGTTGGGATCACAATGGCAGTGAAAACAAAAAATTAAAAAGTGGGGCCGCATCTAGCTTATGGAGATACAGTAGGGAAACCTCCCTGGGCCCAAAGAATATGTATTTGGCTGAATGAGGCCTACCTTTTAGCTTTTACGGTAATGAGCCGCACAACATTTTCTCTCGCACATCTTGGGGATATGACAGGATAGCCGGGAAAGGCTGAGTTTATAAACATGATACATACCACCCCCCAGAGAAAGCTTTCAAGGAGTATCCACGGAGCCGGCTGGCTGACACCGGCGTACCTCTGCCAGACAGTGGGAGTTCAGGACATGCTAATAATACCACCGATTGTCACAGATCCGTCTTATTATTCTGCTTTACGGGATTTTGTTTGTGCACTCTGAACTTTTTAATTTGTTTGCTCTGCTTTTACAGTACTTGTCTAAACTATGTGTACTGTCTTTGCACCTTTTTTGTTTTGTTTTTTGCTTCTTGTCTGGTTTACACTAAATGTAAGTTTGTCCGTGCTCTATGTACTTCGCTCCTGTATGGAGCAGAATTTTCCCACAGCAGATTATGTTATGTAAGCTAATGTAAAGGTCTGTGTTATCTGATAGTGTGGAAGAGTGGATTCGCAAATGGAACAGCGGAACAAATGAATGTTCTTAGATATATGCCAATATATGAGCTTCTATATCCATTGAAATGCCAGCCACAGCCCCATAGGATAATTACCCGGCCGGAAATTCTGAATCCTGCACATCACAGCACAAACAAGGGCAGTGTGTTCCTTTGTGACCCCCAAAACCACGACCCTTTAAAATAGCGGGAAGCTGTGCTATTTCAGCACCTGGCTCCGATATGTTTATGTATACTGTAAATATTAATGATCTGCAGGTGAATTTGCTGATATTTCCTTTTATGAAGGAGTACAAACAATATTATTTGTAGTCTTGGATCAGCCAATCAACTGACACAAAAATATTTAAAATAACTAGGTTATCATTAGTCCTTAAGTGCAGTTATCACATAGTCACAAGTAATTTTATAATTTATAAATTAGCATTAATGTTTATATATGGGTTACTAAATTACAAAGTAGCTTAGGTTTCTGTCTGACAAGCCAAAAGGTTAATTAATTATTTTTTGAATCTCTGAATTCCTCAGAACAGCACAAATGCATTTTACATTTTGCCATATTGCCAGCACTAAGATGATGATCTGCCTGTAGGATATGTCTAGTTGGAGCTGGATTAACCCAAAAACCTTCTAATGCACTACCTGGAAACTTCTGCAGAACTCAGCAGTTTTCTGCTAGACTACTCCTTGCCAACCAAGTGCCCAACTCCTTTGCTGCTCCTATGCTTCCATATGCCACCAGAATTGCATCATAAATCCTGTCCTCTTATTTTAAAATGTTCCTTGTGTTTTGTTTGAAAAGGATTCACAAAACTTGTTCATGGCCAAGTTTACATCTCATCTCTGTGGAAACATTCACCCAAAATCCCCTTCACCCTGCAATCATGGGAATCCATATCACATAAGAGGCCTTAAAGCCAGAGAAACCTTCGTCACTTCCCAGCCTTCATTTTTGCTGTTTCACTAAAATTTCAATCAAAACACTGCTTAGGCAACATACTGCTTTCTGGGTAAACATTTATACCACCAATGCCTGACTTGTGCCCCATTGTGATGGATGCCCCCTGCCACCACTGCCTTATGTCTCCTGAGCTCTGATGTTCAGAAAACCTGCTGTATCAGCACGCAGCTGGGCATTCACCTGTTCAGGGGTGTGATGACCGCCCTGCTTGTCTTGATCACTTATAGAGATAGACTGTTCCTCGTGCTCTGTCACTCCTGTAAAATCAGCAAGCAGAGTCAGCAAGTTCTGTGCTTGTGTTTTTAAGAGATCGATTTTAATAACTTTAAGGTGCCAGTCTTTTATCTGCATTTAAATCTGAATATGTTACAGTGCAAATAATAAGCTGTTAATCATACAACACATCAGCATTTATAAATGAATTAAAGGATCTGCTTAAATGTCAGCCTTTGAGGAGTGCGGAGGTGTCTCAAGGCCCAGATGAATCAGCGGCTAAATTGAAGGCCTGCCTCATGTGGGCTTCTCCGCATTTTATCTACTTGCTGTTGTTTGATAAAGTCGATTGATTGCCTAATCTCCCCAGCATGTACAGTGACACACTATTGTCTTTCCCAAATGTTCTCCATCAGTATCCATGGGAATTTTTTATTCCCTTCATGCGAAAGGGGGCCTCCCCCTTTCACCCCATAATGAACCCCTGGTCCTCATGGAGCACCATGGTCCCGGGGCAACTCCATCTAGTGCAGGTGTTACTCCAAACTTCCATTAGTTGTACAGTCTGGGAAAACTATGAGGTGGGGCTGTGATGTAAGGGGCTGGTAGGAAGCAAGAACGTGGACTGTCAGTCATTCCCTGAGGAGTGTGTTGGGAAACACTTCTTTAAAGTAAGAAATTAGGAATTAGGCATCCCCAGCCCCATTCCGGATTCTTCTCCCTGCTCAGCCTCGATAAGGAGCCCGAGGTGTTTTCTGTTTGGCCCCTTGCCCTGGAGCATTTTAGCCCGCTGTCTGCCGATATCAGGCCGGCCGAGCTCTCTGTCCATGAATAACCTCGCTATCATGTTAGGGTCGGTACCGACCCATTTTTAAGTTTAAAATGCATAAAAGTACCACATAAATTTGTGCACTGCATCAAGGCTTTTTGACTTTGTCAGGAACCTCCATTTTCCAAACCGCTTATCCTTTTTGGGTCGCAGGGGGTCCAGAGCCTATCCTGGAAACCACGGGCATGAGAGATATTTAAAACAAAATCAAGGCAAGGCATGCCCATACATGTAAGGCAAGATAAGACCAATTCAGTTTATTTATATAATTCTCTTGAGTTTTATTTTACCATTATTATTTTTTTTGAAAACGAGAGGAATGCTCTCAAAAGAAAGGTCCAGAAAGCCACACCAAAAATATTAAAACCAATCTATTAATGAGTAAGGAAGCCTAACAAGGTAACCAAGAGATAATAAACAAATTGGATGATAAATAATTGTTTTGAGGGTATTTTATTTATACACGTGCTTCCACCTATAAAAGACATGTGTGATTCACATGCATCTGTGCACATTAACACTTAGTCTGCCTTATTGGTGAGGAAGGAAGCTCTGAACTTCAGGGATGGAGACAAAGCAGTTGTTTTCTTGAAGATTATTTACAAAGTGAGGGCCGAGGGTGTGGGGGTACAGATCAGGTGGTGGCATAAAAGAGAGCAGGTTTGATGTGCTGTCTCAAGTATGTGACTGGGGGTCGCAAATAGAGAAGAATGCCCTCCTTTGCTAATGTGCAGACCTGTGTTTCACTCCTACCATCTGTTAGCATGGTGTATCATGTCCTTATCACATCTCTCACAGGAAATCGGGGGGGGGGGGGGGGTATGGTGTGACATCAGTGATTTCACTGTCAGGAACGATAACGAGGTAAGCATGGTGACATCAGGTAATTGGAACGTTTTCTTTGTTGTTTCTGGAGAAGATGCTTCCCTCTGATGCCTGTTGCCAAACTGAGATTAAACACGCAAATTCTACATAGATTCGTATTGACATCGTGATGGTTAGTGTATTAAAATAAGTGAACTCTGCTCCCTTTCATTCAATACACATTGTCACGAAAAGATGGAACCAGGAATTTTGTCCTAATTCCTAATATTAGTAAAATGACTAAATAAATGTGTATGTATATGATGTACCGTACTAATCTCTTTCACACGGTTAACTGAAGTGAAATTCTCCATTACTCACAGGGATTTGAGGCGATGGGCAAGAATGGGCAATTTCTTAATTAAGTGTGACAAGATTAGATTAATTCATTGACTGGTGGTATTGGATCTCTTGGGTGAAATTAGCCAACCTGGCTCTTTCAATAGAACCTGATGAGACTCTCTGCCACAAAGACTCTCTTCTTGCGATATCTGCTAATCACAGCTTTACCAGCACTACCTTCTCCCCCCCCCAGACCCCCCCATCGCCTATTCCCAGGTGCATTAGCTGCAGTCCCACTCTGCAGTCTCATAGGAACTGAGCAAGCATTGAGAAATTGAGTCAAAGCTCAAGACATATCAAGGACAATACTGCAGTATCTTGTAGCCGCTGTAACGTTTGATGCTGCAATCTTGGAAATAGGGGCTCACAGTGGCTCCAGTTGGTCCAATAAGGTGATATTGAGAACCGTAAAGGGTTTTTCTAGAGAGACCTTTTATTATTTACCACTAATTATTTATAATAAATAATTAAATTTTTACGTCAGATGTTTTATTTATAGCGTATATATATCATAGGTGCATTTTACGCTGCATTCATTAATGTTTATATATATATATATAAATATATATATATATATATAAATATATATATAAATATATATATATATAAATATATAAAACATTAATGAATGCAGCGTAAAATGCACCTACTGTATGCTTGTGGGAATCAGCTTTATTGAAGGTATTCTTAAAGGTGTCTTCAGGGGTGTTTTGCTTTTAAACATTAGTTCTTTGCCAGGTGTCTGAGGCGATCGTTCACGACTAGGCAGACTTTTCCTACAAAGTGGGGTGAATGAACCTGATTCCAGGTGTGGAGATTAGATTTTCCACGCGGCCCCAGAAAATGAGCCTGTGAGTGGCGGCTACTCGGGGCGGACCACTATTATGATAATCAGAAAAGCGAGGGAATAACAGTGAGTGAGAATCACATTTTTTTTTAAATGCATGTGGTCAAGCTGAAACAGATCTGTAGGAAAAATGGGCACCGGGTCACATGGGCGACGATATTAGAAGAAGTAAATTATTCAGCTCCATTGTATAATTTATGAAAAGCAATTTGCATTTAGAGTCAGATGAAATGTAAAAGCCAAGGGGACCTGGTGCAGAAGGGTGACTCCCATGACTTATAGCTGTTAGATCTATCTGCTTAGATTGGAGGACTATGGAGGAAAATACCAGCTTATTCTCCAAGGGTTCCACTACATTTTAATAAGGTGGGCTGCTTTAATATCTGAAAATAAATGACTTTGGTGTGACATTAGGCCACCCTTTACATTTCCTGCTGAAACTTGGATGTGAGTTTCTGTGACGCACCCTTTAAGAAATGGGTGGTCACAATATGACTGAAGGGGTCTTTTGGGTTTAATAAATATATTCATGTGAGTGTATCGATATAGATTTAAAATATGTAACTATGTAAGAAATTGGTAATGTATTAACAGAGGAACGGAATGTTGTCTCCACGTCAGTTGCTCTGGGGAATCAGGGAAAGGGGACATTTACGCCGTCTCCCTCAGAAACGACTTGGGGACAAAACGCAATGCGCCGTGTCCATCTGTTCAAGTTATTTCTTTATTTCTTTATTATTTCTGATGTTGAGATAATGGTGGATGATGAGAGAATTGGTTTATTATAGTTAAGTTGTTAAAATAGGCTCATCCGTAGTAGCATCAGTCAATCCTAGTTTATACATTTAAGTACGATGCATTTATTGCAGGTCTGATCTTAAAATATGTGTAAATGTCAGAGCAATAAATACAAGTGAGTATGTCAGTTATTTGGCAATGGAGGTGTCTGAAAGTTGCTTTAAAAGAAAAGTATTTTGATTTCGTTGATTGAGTTTATATTTGTATAAGTTCTGTGAAGGATCAAGGGAATGTATTTGGAGAAATGCGTAAAAGCTGGTTACTTACATTGAAGAAAAAGAGTGCTAAATTAGATCATTCATGTATTGAAAGGGAAGCTAGAAATTTGAGATGTATAGGGCAGGATGCTGCTAGTGTTTAATAAAGAAGAAGCGACTTGGAGATGAAATGCAATGCACCGTGTCCATCTGCTCAAGTTATTTCTGCTTAATGCAGGTCATCTTATTTGTTGTTGTGGTACCAAATTTCTGGGACCTGTAACATTTCCATCAATATGTGAAAAACGGCAGACTTTGAAACAGTCCTATTTTGGTACAGAGGGCATAGGAATGGTGTATTAACATCTATTGAAAATATTTCAGTTTAAAGATACTTTTACAGACATATTACATGTAAGGAAGCTTTATATTAAAGTCTGTTATCAAACAGATGGGATGCATTAAAGAAATTATATGCAATGTTATATAATCCTATGAAATAAGTCAAATGGCCTCCCCATGGTTTTGTCACAGCAGAGGTAATATTTTTGCTCCACAAACGAGCCCTTTCCACGCCCCCTGGTGTGTGAGAAGAGAAAGCCCCCTTTCTCAGCTCTGCCGACGGCACCACAATTCAGAAGCGGAGATCTTCCGTTCCACCCTATGAATTAATTCTGACACTTTTATTAATTATTAAGAATGGAAGCAGCAACACATCCACAAGTACATGCCAGGATATTTCATTATTGTAAATTCCCCTCAGTGGAGATCATTCCAAAGAAGCTTTATTCCAAAGACAAGGTGTATGTGGGAAATAAAAGTCTATTTCCCCGGAAGTAACAGGAAATAGTTTTCAAAGTCATGGAGGTAGGATTGTTGGATGGGGGTGGTCTATAAAGGTTACTGGATGTCATCACCCTCTTTGATGGTCCCCCTTGTCACCTGAGCACAAAAACCATCTTACCAAGTCCTTCGCAGTTTAGCAGAGTTTACATGGAGCAAGCTAAAATAGTCTGGGACTTTACAGGGGAACAGGGGATGTGATATGTGATATTTTAGGGCACAATATATTATTCTTGACCAGGATAAGTAGCTACAAGATGGATGGATGGATGGATTTTTCCCTCTGTATTGAAGTGGTCTGATTTTTGCTGGATGATTAATTGTTTTATTGACTTGCGAAATGTGACAGAGCAGGGACAGTGTATGAAGAAGGTGGAAGTTCAATCCTGTTTTTCTAAAGGACAAGGCTTAGTCTATTCCCAAAATCTCAAAAAAAAGTGTAATGTGCTTGTGTGCCACTGGCACCGTTACCCCAGTCGTGTTGTATCTCCAGATGCTGCAGTATGTAGAAAACCTCTACAGAGAGCAGCTACAGTATAAGCAAAAATAACATGAATTGTTTGTCATTTTCAGACACACTTCCTACCCACTGGGACAACAGAAAACTATTTTTCCCCCTACATTTTGAACCAAATAAATCCACAAACAGTTTTGCAGCACATATTAATCCAGCAGCCTATAAATAAAAACAAAATTGTTTTTGTGCTGTCACGTTGCGAGAGGAAAGACCCAAAGGCAGGTGTTTGGGCGAACATAAAAGGGGTTTATTGGACTGAACAGGAGCAGGGAAACAAGAGGGTGAATATGGGGATGGACATGGGCAGACAGAAGGAGTGACGTCAATGACCGAACTGGGGCTAACGAGACAAACAGGTACACTATCAGAAAAAAGGGTAAAAATTTGTACCTTTGTTTGTCACTGGGGCTGTACCCTTGTAAATGTACTTTTTAAGATACAGAAATGGGCTCTAAGGAACATCACAAAGGTACAATCAGCATTAATGTACCATCAGCGGTACAGAAATGTTCCTCAGTCTATTTCTGTAGCTTAAAAGGTACAATTACTACAGGTATAATTGCCAGACCCTTGAGGGTACAGCTTGAGTGATAAACAAAGGTACAAATTTTTACCTTTTTTTCTGACTGTACTTAAAAAGATTAATGAGGGATAACAAGCCACAGACGTGGGTCATTGGGCCACATTAAGGAGGAGACAGGAGGGTCAAGCGGACATGATGGGCGGGACGTAACACATGCAGCATCAGGTGGTGTGTAAACAAGTTTGTCAGTTGTCATTGATATTCCTGAAATAACAGTGCAGACTTAAGAAGGTCAGTTTTAATTAGAGTTTGACACTGCAGAAGGCACCACTGAACACTTTGCATTCATGACGAGCCTCATGGTATTGATTTAGAAGAACAGGATTTGGTTGATCCTCTGTAGAGCGCTGCATAACACAGCATAAGCCACAGTCCTTTGTTCTGTTGCTGTTGTTGTTAATGTACAGAGGTCTTGAATGATGGATGGCCTGTTTGTAACCTCCAGACAGACCTGCAGCCAGCAGTGGACAAACTCTTTAGCTAACTGTATAATCACAAAGGCCTTGCCTCCTCCAGACTCCTTTTCTCCACTGTTTCCTATTCAATTCCCTGCTCCCTAAATGTCTTTCCTACTTCTTGGTTTTCCAGAGAGCTGCAGGCATGAGACAAAATTGGGAGAAAAAAAAATCACAGCCGCTTTTAGCAGACGTGCCCGGAACTGTGTTACGAAAATTAAACCAGAACTTTGCAAGAAGGCAATACAAAAAAATTCCTTTTGTCTGCAGAACAAATTGCCTATTGTCGTACAGAATAAAATTGTCTCATGGTGACAGATGGTGCAAAACACACACAGAGCAGAAAGAAGGGCTCCTGGCCAAGGAACGATCGGTCAGTGACCTCGAAATGACTCGAAACTCAGAGACCTAGTAACTTAGAATCAATTGCCCATGGAGTGAACTTGGTTTTAGCTAAGGGTCTGGGAGTTCCTTGATCCAGTCAATCAGGAGACAGATGAAGATGCATAGAGGAAGAAGGTGTGATCAGATTCGCAGATCCATGACCTCCTTCATGAGGATGCTGTCCTGACATTATATTGCAGACAGCATCCCCTGGCCCATGCAGCATGGCCACATCCCCCTGGTCCCCTGTCTCCACGCTCCCCTGGTCCCCCTATCCCCCTGTTCCCACGGTCCCCCACCCCCCTGTTCCCCATCTGCTGCCTGATAAGGGCTTCTCGCCATCTCAGCTGCCACGAGGCAGAAATCACTCCATCAGAATTCCAAGGCTGAGAATTGTGTATGGAAAGAGGCTCCAATATCCGTGCCTACATACCCAGCAAATGTGTGCAACGTGACAGATTCATTCATTCTTAATAAGAAGCCAAGGATTGTAGGAAAATCTAGGGGGAAATAAGCAAAGCAATACATGTATCCTCTCATGCGCTGCCTATTTTTTCATTGCCATTTTTATGAGTGTTTCTTTTATATAACTTTACGTAGCAGGGACTGTAAAAGTCAAAGGAAAACAAAATGTCCACCTGCAACAACACTGCCCCCCCAGCCAAAGTATATACCTGAATTGTCTGTCTGTCTGTCTGTCTCTCTCTCTCTCTTCTCTCTCACTTTAAATATATATTTCCATCACAGGACGAACACACACACACAGGTTTGTAATTATATCTTTGTGGAGACTCTCCATTCATTTCTATGGGGAAAACTCTAATCCCAACATGACGACCATAACCCTTACCCAGTACGGGTAAAGAAACAAAACATAAATTGCTTCTTTTATTCTTTATTAAACAGTGTTTAATAAACACAACTTTAAACTAAGCATAAGCATAAAGCTTTTAAAATAAAATACCTGTGCTGTACTTGTATTCACATTAACAACTTCCAGCTTCACATTAGGATGCACATGCGCATGCGTAGCGGGGTGGCTTGATCTGCCCCTTTCTGAATATAGCTTGGGGGAAGCACACCAAGGTTCCACATTTGCTGCATTTGTTTGGTACATATGCGTACAGTATAAATACTGTATGGGAGGAACACCGCTGCACACAGAAGGGATTTTCAGCAGGAACCATCGAGTCCCTGGTCCTTGCAGCATCTCAGCTGCTTCTGGTGTATAAGAGGTGGCAGGGAGGGGGGGAGGCTCAGGAGGACAGGTAAGTCATGGGTGGGACCACAGGACTACCTCCTCCCCCCAGAGACCGCTCCGGCACTGCCTGCTCCCCCCAGTGACCACCGAGGGACCACCTGCTCCTGCCAGTGATCACCAAGGGTCCGCCTGCTTCTCCCATTGACCGCTCCAGCATTGCCTGCTCTCCCCCAGTAACCACCAAGGGAACACCTGCTCCTCCCAGTGACCGCTCCAGCATCGTCTGCTCTCCCTCAGTGACCACCAAGGGACTGACTCCACCCCCAGTGACCGCTCCAGCATCATCTGCTCTCCCTCAGTGACCACCAAGGGACTGACTCCTCCCCCTAGTGACTGCTCCTGCTTTGCTTGCTCTCCCTCAGTGACCACCAAGGGACTGCCTCCACCCCCATTGACCGCTCTGGCATTGCCTGCTCTCCCCAATGTCCGCTCCAGCACCACCTGCTCTCGTCCAGTAACCACCAAGGGACCACCTACTCCTCCCAGTGACCACTCGGGACTGGGTCTGCTTAAAGATGAATGATTTTGAGAATAATGAGTAGATTTATTATATATTAAAGCAAAATAACAAGTTTCACGGTTAGGAGTCATTAAGTATGCCTCAGTGCCTGATCCTATCACTTCAGGGTTTTATTTATAGCCAGTGCCTCATGCATTAATGTCTAATGAGAGCATTCCATACTCTTAGACACGTGTTAACACATCCAGGCTCACTGAAGACAGCATCAGCCATGTGATTTAAACAGCGGGATTTATTCCGATGTCAGGACGGGTAGGATGAAAGTCACAGAGAGTGAGAGACCCTGGTGCTGGGCGCCCGTTATCAGACATCTCAAAGGCTGTCATGTCTGCAGAGCCTAGGAAAGCACAAGGCATTGAAACAGGACCCAAACAAGACAGAAATAGCCACCTCAAGCTAAAAGGAAATGGTCTCCACCAACAGGAGTCAGCTCACAAACATCTGTGCACTCAGTACACAGCAGTGAAGGGAAAATGAAAGTGCCACAAATTTACAACCGAATTACTGTGGAAAAAAAAGAGTACAATGGCAGAAATAGAGGGAAGCTGTCTCAGCTTCACAGGACAAATCACCTTCATCGCTAAAAAGCCTCACGGCAATTTGTCAGTAAACATGATTGATGGTGCATATTATGGCTCGGAGATGAACATCAAACACAGGCCCCCTGACCCTGGCCAGACTTTGTCTGCAAGGTAGTTCCTCCACCCAAGTCTGAAAACTGTCATGGCAGGCATGCAGAAGGGGTATAGTGGCCACTTTCGAGGGAGAATTCTAGGAAAATGAAGAAACAGCCATTGATGCTGCAGAGAACCAGCCCCAGGCTGATGGAGCCCCCATATTTTTCAATGTAGCTCTAAGGGACAACCTTTGGCAAACCTCAGGAGACTTTGGGATAACTCAGCTGACTTGGGGAAACCACAGGAGACCTTGGAAAACCTCAGCTGATTTTAGAAGACCACAGGAGACCTCAGGATACCTTGGAAGTCCTCAGGAGACCTATGGAGACTTTGGGAGCTGGCATCTTCTTATAAGTGCATTTAATTTTTTATAATTTTAAACTAGCCAAATTATGTTTGATCAAATGTGGATGTGTGCCAGCTTTAACGGATCAATCAGCATCAGTTTCTTATTAACAATCACCGCTGTGTACGCAGAGCATGTATTCCCCAGGCGGGGGTGCCAGGCCTCTTCAAGAATGAGCTATGGCTTGGCCCTTCAAGCAGCTGTGCAGGTTAATGGGTTTGAAGGTCTAGTCCAGTTCCACCCCAGCAGAGGGATTCATCAGGGGATGCATTGATGTATGCATCACCGTCCTGCCATTGCCACTTGGTGGTGGGGTGGGCTTGAGGGTGATGGCATCCTTTATTTTAAGTGCGCCTATCTGGACAATAACAATCAGATATATTCTGTGGCACTGAAATTTTACTGTGATCAAATTAAAACTTTTTTGTGTCTTTTAATGGCAGTTTTCTAATTGCCATATGATTTTTTTTCGGGGGGGGGGGGGGGCATTTTGTGGATGGCCCCCTCCAATAAGGCAACACATTAAATCACCCCCCTTTGGCAGCCAGACCTCCAGCCTCCTGACCCCTCATCAGCTGCAGACTTCAGAATGTGTATAACTAAGCAAAAACACAGCTCATTAACTCATCACGTGTCAGGGAAATACAGTTCCTCAGGAGGGCAGGGGGCGCTGTCCTCATAAACAATGTTCAGTCTGGAGGCTTATCAAGCCAAGTCAGCAGGTCGTTGTGTACAGCCATAAAACAATGCTCTGTTTTACCACGTCAGATATTTGCCCATTTGCTGGTCCATTTCCCTTCATGAATTGTGTTCAGATGGGGTCATTCATGCATAAAATTCATTCAGGACCCAAAAAATACAGCATAATAATATTTGACAAGAAATCCTACAACAACACTTTGGTTTCATTTACCATGATGATGCTCTAAAGTGTATAAGCCAGTACCGAACCTCAGAAACTCCTGGATTATAAGCATTTGTTCCATTTAGTCTGTTATCCAGATAAATTCCAGAGCCATGGATGTCACAATAAACCACTTTCAAGTTGGACATAATTAAAGCAGATGAACAAGAGAGTGACTGGCATTTGCCAAAGCAGAGACACCTGAAGAAAAACCAAGCCCTGCAGCTAGATGTCAACATGAACACCTGAAAGAAGGAACTTTTTGAATCAGACAAGATTCAAGGAAGGCTGGTGCCTGGAAGCCATTTGCGTTCCCTGTAGAATTTGCCCTAAAGTATAAGGAGGTTTCTTCCTTTCTACTTCCCCTGGGTTCTCAGGGCTGATTGCATGACTCACTGTAGGGTAATGAGTATCTGTATCAGTCTAATGTTTTACCAGCCCCCATTTTATTAAAAATGACAGATCCCATTTTTACTTTCCCTTTGTAGGCTCTACTCTCTTTGCTGGAAGCTTGGGTAATGCTGTGCGCAAAGAGCAGGAAGGGCACTAACATGGCACTACAATTTCTTATCATAATGTCTGTTTCCTTGTCAGCATATTAATGAGTACACCCTGTATGATTGCTTGGGATATGTTGTAATGTATTATATGTGATTTATTACACATCATAACATCTTATGACTGGATTTATAATTCCTAGCAAAGGGGGAATTCATAGGAACCATTAAACATCCATCCATGTGTTCATCTACTAACCTCTTACCCTGGTTAGCATTCCAGCATCTCTAAGGGTGATTCCACATTAGCTTCGGTGTCGAGGAGATGAGGTTCTCAGTATTTGCATCAGCTTCGGCTAACAGGAGTTCTTTGTATTATCTTCAGTATTAGCTATGGGATTCTCTTTGTATTAACTTAAGCATCGGCCTGCAGAGAACTTAGAACTTAGAAGCTTTATTTGTCATTGCATAAAATACGTAGTATTAAACACAACGAAATTTAGAGTTGCCACTCTTAGTCAGTGTTTTAAAACTAATATAGTTAAGAATTAACAAATCCGCCCCAAGGCAGCCTACCCACACTCACTCATACACTCCCCCCAAACCTATTCACTCCTCTCACCCAAAACATTAGAGGCTCTCAGTATTAGCTTCAGCATCCGCTAATGAAGGCTCTCTGTATTAGTTTTGGCATTGGCTAGCGGCTCTTTGTGTTAGCTTTAATATCAGCTAGCGGAGGCTCTTGGTATTTACTTCAGCGCCGGCTAACAGAGGATCTCTGTATTAGATACAGCATCACCTAGCAGAGGCTCTGGGGATTAGCTTTGGCATCAGCTAGTGGAGGCTCTGGGTATTAGCTTTGGCATTAGCCATGGGTATTAGCTTCAGCATTGGCTAGTGGAGGCTCTGGGGATTAGCTTTGGCGTTGGCTAGTGGAGGCTCTGGGTATTAGCTTTGGCATTGGAAAATCAAGGCTCTGGGTATTAGCTTTAGCGTAAGATAGCGGAGGCTCCTTGTATTAGCTGCAACACTGGCTATGGGTATTAGCTTCACCACTGGCCATGGCTAGAGGAGGCTCTTTGTATTTGCTTCAGCTTTGGCTAACAGGAGCTCTCTGTATCACCTTCAGTATTGGCTAAGGGATCCTCTTTGTATTAGCTTCAGCATTGACTAACTGAGACTCTCAGTATAGACGCTCCTCAACTTACAAACTTTCAGACATATAAATGAAGAGGACTGTAAGTCTAAATTGTGTTTGATGGGCTCCTGTTACCTGTCCGCAACATTATTTTTTTTTCTGTGCGTAGCGTGCGTACTCCCAGCATCCTAGTTCTTTGCACTTGCGTATACCCTTAAAATGATGTTGAATAACGACTTACGAACATTTCAAGTTACGAACGGCCATTTGGAACGTAACTTATTCGTAAGTTGAGGAGCGTCTATATTAGTTTCAGTTTCAGCTAGCAGAAATTCTGGTATTAGCTTCAGCATCCACTAGTGAAGGCTCTTGGTATTAGCTTCAGCATTGACAAATGGACCCTCTGGGGATTAACTTAAGCATCGGCTAGTGGAGGCTCTGGGTATTAGCTTCAACATCACCTAACAGAGCCTCTGTGGACTAGCTTTGGCATCAGTTAGTGGAGGATCTGAGTATTAGCTTCAGCATCGCCCTTGAGCCTCTGGGGATTTGCTTTGGCATCAACTAGTGGAGACTCTGGGTATTAGCTTCAGCATTGGCTAGTGGAGACCCTGGGGATTAGTTTTGGCATAAGATATTGGAGGCTCTGGGGATTAGCTTTAGCATGAGCTAGCATGGATTCTAGGATTAGCTGCAGCATTGGCTATGGGTATTAGCTTCAGCATCAACATCAGCAGGAGGAGGCTCTCCTCTGTTAGGTGATGCTAGCAGAAGCTCTGGGTATTAGCTTCAGCATGGCTAATTGGAACTCTCAGTATTATCTTCACTATTAGCTAAGGGATTCTCTTGGTATTAGCTTCAGTTTTGGCTAGCAGACACTCTGGTCTTAGCTTCAGCATACACTAATGGAGTCTCTGGTGATTAGCTTTGACATCGGCTAATCGAGGCTCTGGGGATTAGCTTTGGCATAAGATAGCAGAGGCTCTGAATAATAGCTTCAGCATCGGCTAACTGCAGCTCTTAGGATTAGTTTCAGCATCAGCTAATGGAATCTCTGGTTATTAGCTTCAGGATTGGCTAGTGGAGATTCCCAGTATTTCTTTCAGCATTGGCTAGCAAAGACTCAGTGTTTGCTTCAGCTAATGGGAACTCTCAATATTCCCTTCAGCATCAGCTAAGGGATGTTCTCAAATTTGTGTCAGCATCGTCGACTATAGGCTCTCGATATTAGGTTCAGCTTTGACTAACGGGAGCTCTCCATATTAGCTTCAGCATCAGCTAAGGTATTCTCTCAGTCTTAGCCTCAGTGTCACTTAACGTTCCGGGTATTAGCTTCAGCATTGGCTAGCGTAGGCTCTCTGCATCAGCTAAGGCATTCTGTCGGTATTAACTTCAGTGACCACTAGCAGAGGCTCTAAATATTAACTTCAGTGTCAGCTAGCAGAAGATCTGGGTACACACCATGAAAAGGACGGACGTTAGACTTCAGTCACCGGACTGGGGAAAACATACCTAACGCAGACTTAAATACATTGGATTAATGAAAGCAACAGGAAACAGATGGTAAACATTGGGATATCAGACGGGGTAGATGAGGTGCCGTGAGAGGATCGGACGAGCGGGGCATGACAATTAGCACAGTGGATATTAGCCCTGGTGCCTCACACCTCCAGGACTGTGGGTTTGAATGTCACCTCTACTGTGTGTGTGGAGTTTGCATGTTCATATTATGTGGATTTCACACTGCTAGTCTGTTTTTTTCTGCAGTCCAAAGACAATTTAGCTGAGTGGTATCATTTATATGTCTATAGTGTATGATTGGGTGCATGTATCTCCCCTCTGATGGCCATCCCATCCAGTGTTAGGACTGGGGCACAGCCTTGTGCCCTGTGCTATTTAGATATACACTATAGACCAGAGGTTTGGGCCCATCCTCAGATTTTTTTTTTATAAACAATACACTGCATTATCAAACTTTTATTGCAAGAAAATATTTAAAATATTTAAAACAACTGTACCTGACTGCTTTTCAGGATTTTATAGCTTGTAGTAACATTATTTAGCCACAAAGGCTGAAACTATTGGTTTTGAAGAAGACATATCAGGTCTGCTTTAGTGCATTGATATTCACTTTGTGCTGGAATTCTACTTACTAATGTCAGAACTTGATTTGCTCTTGGCTTCTCTTGATTGTGTCTTAAACTAAATGATAGCCACTTGTCTGCCTTGCCCCAGATAAGTTTGTGAGAGGTTTAATGCACTGTCTGCTCCTCGATTCAATCTTCTGTTGTCCTGATGTCACAATTTTTGATTAATATTTCTTATTTGTATGTTTGTAATGGCTAGAAAGACATAGCTAACAATTGAACAGAGGGATCAAATACAAATTTTGAGTGAGGAAGGGGTTCTCTCATTGTCAAATAGCCAGAAAGTTAAATGTGTTAAGCATGGAGTTACTATTGTTTACAGAGAAAAAGGTTGACAGGAAGCAACAGTGACTGGAAACAGTCTGGGGCAAGGAAAGTGACATCAAAGGATGAAGATTATCACTTAGTTGTGATATGCAAAAGAAATTGGAAGATGACTGTAATGGTCTGATGGCTACAATCAATGTGAAGAGGGTAACCAGTAACTCTTAATACAGTCAAGTAAAGACTGAGAACAGATGGACTGCATGGGCGAGTTGCTGCCAGAAAAGCTTTATTCGTGGTGTTAAGAATGAGAGACTACTATAAGCTAAATAACAGAAACACTGCAGTATTCATGACTGGGAGCAGGTCTTGTGGATGGACGAAACTCAATCCATGGGACAAGTTGGACCAAGAAGATTGAAATGAGTGTTTATTCAATGAGACAGAATTGTTTGCCTGCTTGAAAAGATGCTGGGAGGGTCTGGACACTAGTTATTTCCAAAAATTGCTGGAAAAGATGTGGTGAATCTGTGCTGCTGTGATAAAGGCAAGGGGTGGTTATTTTGATAAGTTGTACTTAGGCACTCACACTCATTAAATTAGACTTACAATGCACTGTATATATTGTGTTTCTAATAATTTCCTCTAATCAATCTTTGAAAAAGCAGTTTATTGTTTTTTTTTTGTTTTTTTTTAATTGTAGGGTGGGCCCAGACTCCTGGCCTGTAGTGTAACTGACCAAAAAGCCTAGTTGTACAGCCTTGAAGAAGACCCAAAGGTCATCAATGCTAGGTAGAAATATGAATGAGACTCCATCACTAGCAGGCCAAAATATTTATTATGCCATTTCCCACCATATTAATGGAATTTATGTCATTTATACCCAAATTTGCTGGTTACTTTGGGGCGTCAATAGCATCCAGCATCTCAAATCATAACAAACATTCTATAGAGTCATCACCTTCATCTTATGGAATTTGAAGCATAACAGCAGACACTGTGATCAACAGCTGTTTTCAGACCAAAAGGATGCAACAGAAAGCACGGGAAGAAAGAAAACTCCTGAATGCAGCCGTTCTCCCCAATCTTCAGCCCTTCACCCCAAAACCTCTCATAGACCCAGCCTTGGAGGCTCTTTGAGGATCCATGGACAGAGTGTGGAAAAGCACCAGGAGATATACCGCCGTGTCATGGAACCAAAGCTACTCTATCCATCTGGCCGAGCTCGACCCTACTCTCTCGATTTGGGGCGTAGGGTAAAACAGCGCCTGTGGGTGACCCAAAGAGACATGAGCTGTTTGAACTTCTGCCCTCTGGTAAACGTTACCGAAGTATGCACTGCAGAACAACCAGATTTATTAAGAGCTTCTTCCCCCAGGCCATCAGAATACTAAACTCTAATGTACATACAGTAAGTTCATGTGAAACCCTAACTCTCCCTTACTCAATGTGCACTTTATTACCTCAATAGGTATTAAGTTTACATTTTATTTATATAGTGCAATAATATAATCACTGTCAATACTGTATGTACATTGTGCAATAATACAATGAAACTAATATTTTTCTTTTTCTTTTCATCATATTCAGCACTGACTGGTTCTACATTTCTTTATATGTACATTGTTTTGTATATTTAGTGTCTGTCCTGTGCTGCCTTATGCTGTCTTACTTCTGTGTAAAAAGTGGAATTTTGTTGTAATCTCTGTATGTTGTCTAAGTGCTCTTGTCCTTTTATGTCTGCACATTGAGCCTGGAGATACACAATTTCGTTCAGCTATGCATCCGTTGTTGTACGGTGTGAATGACAATAAAGTTCACTTACTTACAAAACTAACTGAATTGGCTGGACCAAAAGAGGTGATTGGAATCAAAGAGACTTTTGTCAAACTAGGGCTGAAGGCTTACCACCCCCTTATCGAGGTGGATGTCAGCGACGAGCCCCAGCCAAGGAGCCTCCATGAAAGAGAGCGAGACATTAGTTCCTGCTTGTATACAGTCGTCCCTCGTTTATCGCGGTTAATCCGTTCCAGACTCTACCGCGTTAAATGAATTTCCACGAAGTAGGATTCTTTATTTATTCGGCTGCACCTGGCGTTGAAGGATTTGCGGGGGTGCTGGAATACATAGGCCTACAGTCCATAAGTACAGTAATTTTAATAATTTGTATAATTGACGTTACGTTTTAATATTTTTTCCTGAATAAACACTTGGGCAGCTGAACGGAGTTTTACCAGGTGCATAATAGTAGCCTATTCTAAAACAATGCATAGGATTAACGTTAGGCTACATCAATAGACTACGTCCATATTTACTCTGCTGCCATCTGGTAACTGGTAGCAGAGTATAGGGCTTCCATTGGCCTGCTACTTGTTGGTAGCCTAGGCTTGAACGTAGTGAGATGCTAATAAAATAAAATGGGTGGGGAACAATAAACCTGTAATCTGCATGTAGTCTATATAGCCTACAACTGTGGTTTGATTAGTTTGCTAGCAGTAACGTTATCTGTCCATATGCGCTAAGTTTCCCTTTCACCTAACCAAGTGACTGACCTTATCCTTGTGTGTTTTGAGGTGCCTGATGAAGTTGGACGTAGTTGAACACAACAAACACACCAAGTTCTTTTTATAACTATGTGCATATATTTATTTACACTATACAGTCGTCCCTCGCCATTTCGCACTTCAACTTTCGCGGCTTCACTGTATCGCAGTTTTTTCAAATATATTTATTCATTAAAAAGTTGATAGACAGTGAAAATCATACAGCGCATGCTCGGTTGTCTGAGTCAATTATACACCTATGTATTACAATTAAAATTAAAATTACTGTACGTATGGACTGTAGGCCTATGTATTCTAGCACCCCCGCAAATCCTTCAATGCCAGGTGCAGCCGAATAAATAAAGAATCCTACTTCGCGGAAATTCATTTAACGCTGTAGAGTCTGGAACGGATTAACCGCGATAAACGAGGGATGACTGTACCTCTAAAATGAATTTGGTGTGCTTGCTGTGTTCATATTTATAAGATCAGAGTTTGAAATGAAGTAATTTCAGTTATCCCCACACAAATGTCAATAAATGTAACTACTGCTCCTCGACACATTTGTAAAATACCACATTTTACAGATGCAGCAGTCTTCTTGGGACTAGCACTAACCATGCTTTTACATATTTGAGGCAAAAGTGTCATGGATTAGCCTCCTAGGTCCAGCAGCTCCATTCCAGTGCCCTCGTCACTTCGGTAAGCCGATCGACGAACGAACCTTGCCTGTCACCTCCCAGTCAATACAATGGGGATCCGGGTTCATGGCAGTCCTTTTTGTCGCAATGTTCAATTATTTTCGAACTGCAACCCTCCACCTTTCCGGACTGAGCACTCCAGGGTCGCTTATGTAATTACCCTGCTCACCGGACCGGCAAGGGAATGGGGGACTGTAGCCTGGGACACTGGAGCTCCGTTCTTTGTGTGCTTTTCCAGCTTCGCGGAAGAGATGAGGTGCGTATTCCATCGCTCCAAATCCGGCAGAGAAGCAGCGCGTGGGGACGTCGCTCCGTTTCTGAATATTCTATCCGTTTCCAGACCCTGGCGATGTCTTGCGGATGGGGGAGGACAGCTCAGTTCGATGCTTTTTAGCAGGGGTTGTCTGAAGGCATTAAGGACGAGCTGGCCACTCACGATCTCCCTGATGATTTAGAGGACCTCATCGACCTGGCTCTCCACATGGACAACGGCGAGAAAATGTTTCTCGGGCTGCCGAGCCCACTGTTAGCCCCCTAGAGGCTATGCCGGAGCCGATGCAGGTTGACAGGGCTCGGTTATCACCTGCCGAATGGCAGAGGCGTTTTCCTCCTGGGCATGCCTGTATTGCGGGAAGATGGGACATTTCGTTGCTTCATGTCCAGTAAAAGGATGCGCCCACCAGTAAGGAGGAGGGTTCACCCTCTTCTCCCCAGCGTCCTATAGTGTCGGCCGTGCTGTCATGGGGGAACCAGCAGCAGTCGTTGCCTGCCCTTATTGATTCTGGGGCCGAGGACAGTTTTACAGACGCCGCCCTGGTTCAGCAGCGGAAGATACCCACAACACCAATTCAAGTGCCCCTGGTGGCTCAATCCCTCACGGGAAGAAGAATGGCTACAGTGACCCACGCTACTGTCCCGGTGAGTCTCCGTTTGTCTGGCAACCATGTCGAGAATATTTCTCTGTTTGTAATTGACACCCCACAGGTCCCGTTAATGTTAGGTCACCCTTGGCTCCTCAGGCATAACCCTCAGATCAATTGGGGAAGGGGTTTTATCACCACCTGGGGCCCATCGTGCTATTCTCACTGCCTATGCTTTGCCCTGTCACCTGTGGCGTCTACAGCCCCTGGGGAGACCCCGGACCTTTCCAAAATACCCGCTGAATACCAGGACCTTCAGGAGATGTTTAGTAAGTCCCTGATGTCGGCCCTTCCGCCTCATCGCCCTTTCGATTGTTCCATCGACTTGCTCCCGGGTACTAGTCCACCTAGGGGATGTCTATATTCCCTTTCTGCTCCAGAGAGGACAGCCATGGAGGAATACATAGGACAGTCTTTAGCAGCCAGCATTATATGACCATCCTCATCACCCGCGGGGGTGGGTTTCTTTTTTGTTGGAAAGAAGGGCGGTTCGCTCCACGCTTGTATTAATTATAGAGGTTTGAATGAGATTACTATTAAAAACCAATAACCCCCGCCGTTGTTATCTTCTGTCCTGGACCAGTTACAGAGGGCACGGTTCTTCACGAAACTAGACCTGAGGAATGCCTACCATCTTATCAGGATCAGGGAGGGTGACGAGTGGAAGACCACGTTTAATACACCCACTGTTCACTATGAGTATCTGGTGATGCCTTTTGGTCTTACAAATGCTCCTGCTGTGTTCCAGAACCTGGTGAACGAGGTCCTTTGGGATATGCTTAATCGCTTTGTGTTTGTGTACCTGGATGACATACTGATCTTTTCCCAGAATGAAAGGGATCATGTGCAGCACGTCTGCGAAATCCTCCAGAGGCTCCTGGTGAACGGCTTATTTGTGAAGGCTGAAAAGTGCGAGTTCCACTAATCTCCTTTTTGGGATTCATTCTCGCAGAGGGCACGCTCAGAATGGATTCCGCCAAGGTGAGAGCTGTCCCCAACTTTCTACATCCTCGAATGCTCCAGTGGGGACATGCTTCCCTCCTAGCTTGCCACCCAGAAATTTGGGGAACTGGCGCCCTTGTAAAGCAACGTTTTTGGTGGCCCACAATGCTTCGGGACGTTCGGGGCTATATCGCTGCTTGCCAGGTCTGTGCACAAAACAAGACTCCGTCTCAGTCTCCGGCTGGTCTGTTGCAACCCCTACCTGTCCCTCGGCGACCCTGGTCACATATTGACCATGTATTCAAGCTTCATGGACTGCCGACTAACCTTGTTTCTGACAGGGGTCGCCAGTTAGTGTCACGCTTTTGGCAGGAGTTCTGCGCGTTACTCAGCGCTACCACAAGCTTGTCTTCAGGTTTTCACCCTTAGACTAACGGTCAGACAGAGCGTGCCAACCAGGATTTGGAGCGTATGTTGCGCTGTCTGGCTTCCGACTCTCCCAGTTCATGGAGTAAATGTTTATCTTCGATTGAATATGCACACAATTCCCTACCTGTGTCTGCTACAGGTTTGTCTCCTTTCCAGTGCTGCCTGGGATACCAGCCTCCCCTGTTTCTGGCCCTAGAAGAGGAGGTCACGGTACCTACAGTGCATCGATTCCTGCAACGCTGGCGTCGCACTTGGCATCTAGCCCGTTCGTCGTTGCTACGGTCCAGAGCATGGATGGAACGTTATGCAAACAAGCGCCGCTCACTACCCTGTCTAACGGGTTGGGCAGAAGGTTAGGCTGAGCACCCGTTACTTACCTCTACCTGTCCAGTCCCGTAAGCTGGCCCCTCATTTTGTTAGGCCGTTTCCGGTCTCTAAGGTTGTCAGTCCCTCAGTGGTACGTCTTCAGCTTCCGCTTTTCATGTGTCCCTGCTTCGACCTCATGCGACCAGCCCTCTGGCTTCCCTGAGTCTGCCTCCACCCCCACCCCGATTAGTGGATGGGGGTGAGGAGTTCACAGTCTGCCGGCTGTTAGATGTCCGCCGCAGGGGATGGGGTCTCCAGTACTGGGAAGGTTATGGCCCTGAGGAACGCTCCTGGGTGCCGGCCTGTTATGTTCTTGATCCCTCGTTGATTGCGGACCTTCATCGTTGCCGTCCAGACCTCCCGTCTCGTCCGCCTGGGGGCGGTCGTCAGGGGTGGGGGGGGTACTGTCATGGATAGCATTGAGGAATCCCCATCGTCGTCTCAGCCACGCCCCTCCGGGGGTTCCGATCGATAGGGCTTCCCCGAGGTTCCGTGTCCTGTCAACCAGTTTTTCTGCCCATACTGGTTGCTCCCATTCCGGACACTCCTCTGCGAGCTGTGTCTTGTTTTCGCCGGTTTCGGTTTCCCTATATCAGGCAACTCGGCTCTCCGATTGGTGCGCGATCTTCATGGTGTGCCCTAAGTTCGAGCGTTTTCTCCGGTGTGTGTTTATCTGTGTTCTGAGCTCTGCTACATTTCCTAGACTCTGAGTTTCTGCCTGCCCCCCTTCTGGACTGATGCCAATCGCCCGACCTCTGCCTGGACTCTCGACCGTGTTTTTCGCCTCTGCCTCTTTTTGGACCGACGCCAATCGCCCCACCGCTGCCTGGATTCCCGACTGTGTTTTGCGCCTCTCCATCATCTGTACCGAAGCCGATCACCCAATCTCCCCACCTGAGTTTCGGCTACGTTTTCGGGCTCAGCCCCAGGTACCTCTGACTTCTCTGTGGAGAGTATTAATAAAACAACGAGACTTACAGCAGTGCTGCGTCAGTGTCCGTCTTCTTGCCTTCCCAACAAAAAGAAATTTATCGGCTATACGTTAAACTTTATGTAAAGCTTTGAAAACAAATATTGCTGCGTCATGATCTACATTAAAACATTTTTTATTGCTCTAACATTTCCATATTGTTGTGCGCATGTTTGCCCGTGTCTTGTGTGTACCCTGTCCGATTTTCACGTATATTTAGTTTGTGTAAATCTCCCACCATCTGTGCATCTTACAATTCAGCGTCTGACAACCTTGTGTTTCCTGCGTCTAATTAGTTCGGTGCTCGTTGTGTGCCTGATTTAGTCCTTTTAAGGACTGCGAATAGATGTTGTTCTCCCCGGCAAGGAATAATAATAATAATAATAATAATAAATTTTACTTATAATGCACTTTTCATTAAAACAAATGTCAAAGTACTACAAAAGTAAAATAAGCACATAAAACACATAAAATCAGCAATAAAATGCTCGTTTAAAAAGGTGGGTCTTTAGGCCACATTTAAAAGTGGCTACATTCTGTGGTGCCCTAAGATGCTCTGGGAGGGCATTCCAAAGATGAGGGGCCGCAGAGCAAAAGGCCCGATCCCCCATTGTGCGGAGTTTTGTCCTTTGAATTTTAAGAAGGTAGGTTGAGGAGGAGCGGAGGGAACGTACGGATGTCTGAGGAGTGAGGAGATCCTTGAGGTATGTAGGGGCAGTTCCGTGGAGACATTGGTGGGTGAGGAGGGAGACCTTATACTGTTCTGCACGTATTGAAGTTTTTGAATGCTCTTGCTAGGGATCCCAATGAGGAGCACATTGCAATAGTCCAGCCTGGAGGAGACAAAGGCGTGCACCAGCTTTTCTGCATCTGCCAGGGTGAGTAATGGACGAAGTTTGGCGATGTTCCTGAGGTGGTAAAAGAAGGTTTTGCATAGCTGTTGGATTTGAGTATTGTAGGTGAGATGGGGATCCATTTTTACACCGAGGTTGGTGACAACTGATGATAATGGAATGTCCTGATCTGAAAAAGAGATACTGGTGATGGTGGAAGTGGAAACCTGTTGTGGAGTGCCGACTAGGATGGCCTCAGTTTTGGAGCTGTTTAGCTGCAAAAAGTTGAGCTTCATCCACGCCTTTATGTCCTCCAGGCAGGTGGTGATAGTGGCAGAATGAGACAGTGCAGAGTGGTTGTGGTGGTTAAAATCCATTTTTAAGTACAGCTGTGTGTCGTCAGCGTAGCAGTGGGAAAGATAGTCCATGTGTACTGATAACACGACCAAGAGGGAGCAGATAAAGGGTGAAAAGAGTTGGTCCTAGTACCAAGCCCTGGGGAACCCCACAGGTGACAATGTCGGTATCTGATTTGGCTTTTCCCAGGGCAATGTACTCAGTTCTTCCAGAGAGAAAGGAAGAGAACCAGTCGTAGACGGAGTTGGAGAGACCGATGGTGGAAGTCTCTGTGTCTTCCTCTGCTCCTGCGATGCCTTGGTCTGCCCAATGCCACACTGGTGTCAGAAGTGGGATCCTGGAAGTGAATCCATTGGCGCGGCTGGAGCAGGCACTTATCACCATTGTCCGGAAAGTTTGCTCAAGCTTGGCAGACCTCGAGGCGGCAGAGAAGCGACAGCACATCAGAAGAGACGCAAAGCTCATCTGCTGGTGCTGCGGGAGAGGAGGGCACCAGGCTCACCACTGCCCGGAAGCTCACACCAGACCCTCCGGCAGACGAGCAGGGGACATCTGGGAAAGAGTGGCACACTCCACTCCATCCAGGATGCACCAGACCCATGCAGCATGCCCGGAAGCTGCTCCTGCCTGGCCACCAAAACCTCAGTGGAGACGACGTCGGCTACCGAGGAGGGTGGGCGCCACAGCAGACTCCAGCCGCTCACCGACCGTCAAGAGCTCCCCTCTTGTCAGTGACGAGAGGCCGTGGCGCGACTGTGACTGTGAGCATGACCAGCAAAGGCAGCAGGCGGAGGTTGCTCTGTTGGAGTAGGAAGAGGCATGCCACAGCTGGGAGACCCAGCTCACTAAAGAGCATCGCGAGCTTGGCGAGCAACGGGAGCAGGACCATCAGACCAGGAGCGGCGGCGGGAGTCTGTGGAGCAAGAGCGGCAGGAGCTGGAGCAGCTGTGCAGCGAGCGGGCCAGCTGGGAGCAGGAGTGCGCCTGCCAGGCGTGCCTGGCTGAGGCAACAGAGGTGGCATTACCAGGACACGAGACGGCGCTGTTTAGCCAAGAGGAGGCGTGTTGCGGCTTGGAGGCCCTGCTAGCTGAGAAACACCGCGAGCTGCAAGAGGCAGAAGTCACGCTGCGTGGCCGAGAGGAGGCGTGCCATGCTCTGGAGGCCCAGGTAGCCCAGGTGCATGGCGAGCTGGCAGCAGACTTGCACATTTTTTTCACATGCCCCACAACTATGGCACTTCATAGTTATGAGACGACAGTTCCATGTCCATCGCCACTCTCGTCCTTGAATTAAACTTAAACCGTTGGACTATTTCGCTGGGTTTAGGGGGGTGTAATATGTCTGAAGCAGTTCCGTCAACTTACCATAAGTTTTGTCTTTCTGCCGTGTCTTTCTCTGCTCCCGCGATGCCTTGGTCCTCCCGATGCCACAGTATAGTAAGAAAAAAAATATTAAATATAGTTATAGAAAAGAACGTTTTGGGAGCACGGGAGAATCACTGTGATGTTTACGGTGTGTGGTGCTCAGTAAAGAGGTAAGGTCTACGTGGCTGTCCGTGTGTCCTTATTGAGAGGATACTACACATTGGCGATGAGGAAACTGGCGAGTGCATAAGAAGTTGCTTAAAAGTGCGTTTGACGGCGCAGGTCTTCGGCAACTCTTCAAAGAAATTTAAACCAGCACGAACCGCGTAATGGTGGCATCTATGGTAGGGACACTCTCTCCATTTGATAGTCAGAGACAGATCTTGGGAGGAGTATTGTGAAGTGTTGGATCACCTGATGACCGAATGAGAAACTTGTGGGATACATCACCACGGTAACTCGTGCTACACACCTTCAAACAGTGCTTGGGCTAATTAAAGAGGAATTGTTAGTACATTACCTGAAGAAACAAACGGATTTTCCCAAACTCTCAAAATGATTTTTCCATGAGGATCTTGATTGCTGTAAAGTTAGCTGCAGTGCTTTTAGTTGGGAAAAACATATGTTGGTACTCCCCTTGTTATTCAGTACCAGCAGATATTGAGAGGTGCCGGTGTTTTCACCATCTTTTGTGACCGTCGCAATGTGTGACTCCAATGGGGATGTTTCACATATTATTGAGAATGAGCTCAGGGTTCCTGCTCACGTGCACAAGCCCTCTGCGCATTTCACATACAGTACCTTTTTCATTTAACGTATCACTGAACTTTTTTAAGGCACCAGACTCTTTCAAGGCAGCAGCATTTCCATTTTCTGTTCTGTCCTCTAATTTGTATTTCTTAGTGTTGTGTCAGGAGCCATGATAGGAAATAACTTTTCTGCATGTTCTTTCAAAATCAACATTCACTAATTATATACTGAAAGAATGGGTAGTTCTGAGCTGTAAAACATAGCTGATATTTTCCACGATTGCTCACTTTTATTTTTGATTTATATATTTCAAAGGGGATGTGTGCAAGCTAAATACAACTATCGGTAAAAGATATATTCGAGTTTTGTTGGCGCGGGATAAGGAGACACACGCCACCAACAAATATATTTTAAATGGGGATCTTTATTAATAATAATATTCTCTATACTCCTAAAATAGTACAAAATGAACGGCAGTGGTGACACTAGGAGGACAAAACACAAAACATAAGCACCAGACACGATACATTTGTCATGTATTACCTACATTTACATTAGACATCGGAAATACTTACAACTTAGTTACTCCCGTAACTCACTATTGTAGGTTCTCAATCCTCTGGATGACTCAGAACTAAATGAAATAAAATAATTTAATTAAATTAAATAACATTTATAAATCCGCTAATATCGTCCACCTAGACAACCCGCCATTATCATGCACATTGTTCGTCCAACAAAACGATGATAATCTTACGTGAAAGAAAGTATTACTATGCATCAACAGCCCCTTACTTTGGATACTTTCCTTCAACGAAAGAAATCCATTGATCTATTTTCATACAGAGTTCTACAACTTTTACCGAGTATTTTATGTCTGCATTTCTGTACTTACAAAAAAAGTTATCTGCAGCTACTCAGCACCCAACAGCCGCTCCGACTAATTCCCGGCTTTTTTCAGTCACGTACGCACAGCAATCCCAATGAGCTTTGCAAAGCTCATAACCGTACTACAAAGTGATGTCACTGTAGTCCTTCTCTCCCAAAGGAACATACACCTGAAACACCACACAACTATTTACATGTGTTCATCCAATCAGACATGACCCGACTACACATGTATGCATACTTCAAATGAATTAATGTTTTAAACGACATGACATTTATTCTTCTTGATTTTGTTCACTTAATTTCTGATTGTTTTTTTTGATGTTTTGTTTTGTGTATTTTGCGCAGAGGGCTCGTGCACGTGAAGAGGGACTTCTCATTCATTCCCTATAATACAATAGAAATACGTTATCTCTAAATCAAGTGATGTGTGTTGTCCCCCATAGTCCATCGTAAAACATGCTTTATTGAACATATCTATCTCATTTTATTGTATAGGATTGCCAACTCTCACACATTTGGTGTGTTACTGTATACAGTACTTTCAGACTCTCATGCTAAAGCAAAATCTGTATTATTCCATTTTAAACCTAAAATTGGCTACATAAAAGGTGTTGGAGTAGCAAACCTTACAGACTATTTAAAAGGTAATAAAACTGTTACATGCACATAAATGCTTGGCCATGTGTGTGCTGACTTATCTCGAATTGAAAATCTCATGCAAGCCAGCTGACCAAAGTTGACAACCCTGTTTTTGAGTGTGAGGAAGAAGCCAGGGTAAGGAAGAGGCCATAAGCCATTGTAGATATTCTGCGGCTACATGGGCACAGGCGTATTTTAAGAGAGAATAGGCAATTAATGTCATAAGTGGCGTAATACGGGAAAAATGGGACTGTAGCTTTGGAATATCAACGCATATGCCATCAAATAGATCATGCTCTCCTTCATGTTATCCTCTAACAGTGATGTTATTATTAGCATTGACATTGATGCATTTTGTTCTTGAAGCTGTGCTCCCGTTCCTACGTTACTATTCGACTGAACTCCTATCGGTGAATTAGCTAATATCCCGGCTCAGACGCAATCTATACCAAGCGGCTTGAGCTAAATGAGCAAGTCTGTAAATGGAAATATGTTACAAACTCATAGATAATAAAACTACATAAATATTGCTTGGTTTAATATTTAATGAGGAGAAAGCCAAGAATATAAAACTGCCAACACAAAGGAGCAGAAATAATATCTAGAATAAATAATTAAGGAAATATCATTATTAATTCATGTTTTCCCTTCTTGTCTGCGGCCGTTTCATGTGACTCCATCTTTGCTTTGATAGTCCCTTCAGAGAGTAATCGTTTTTATGTCTTAATTGCATGATTGTGACGACACCATTTGTTTTTCTCACGCCATCATTTAACTTTCCTATGCAGGCTTTAGCTCTTACGAAGCCCCCCACCACAGTAGAGTACCGTGCTATCCATACACGTCTTGAAATTAAAAAATTAAAACCCTGGAGGGCAAATAAAATGTTTATCGATTCAGAATCAAATTGAATGAGTCCAATAAACATGGCAGAAGATCTCCACATACCAAGGCTAAGGTATTCATAGTGCCGTAGGAAGCTATTTTTATGGGAAGAAAATGTGAAGACTCTTTGCCTGTGTGTTATATATGGTCTAATATATATTCAGTGATGAAAAGTTAAGCACCCAGAAGTAATGGTCCAATTTGGATGTAATTTGGTACACGTGCAGACCAATGATGGGTATGTAAATGATTCGATTTGCAAGGACCTGGCACGTCTAGTCGTCAGGCACAGAGGATGCCTCGTAGATGAATTACACAGCATTATTAGCACTTTACAGAGTTTCATAGGCCTAGGTTGCATTGTGGGTTTGCATGAGGCCAGGTGGTTATATCATGCAATTGCCCAGCAAGTGGAGCATGCAGATGTCACAGTCACCTGATGTTGAAACCAATGGGTACGTAAGGGCACCCACACACATCATGAAGGTTCCCGTCACCCAAGACAGACCACACCAAGGAAGGATCATCATATTGTGCGCGAGTCATTACAGAACCCCATGACATCTGTGGCAGGCATCCAGACACAGGTACTGGACTTTCTGCAACACCCTGTGTCATCCCGCACTGTGTCTAGACAACTGACATCAGCCGGACTATGAGTTCATCGTCCCATGCGTAGGCTGCCATTAACACCAGCACAGAGAGTGTTTGGAGTGGTGCCATAACCAGGAGGTATGGACTGATGACAAGTGGCATTGTACCATGTTCAGCGATGAATCACAGTTCTACATTACCATGGATAATCGTTGTGTCGTGTATGGCGGTGCCTAGGGGATAGGACCAATCCTGTCGATATTGTGGAGAGACATACCAATGTTATTCCTGGCATCATGGTGTGGGGAGCCATAGGGTATAACTTCAGGTCAACTCTGGTAATGATTCGTATGTTAGTGACACCCTGCACCCGCCCTCCTGAGACAGCACCCTGGTACTGTACAATCTTTCAACAAAACAGTGCCTGTCCACAAACGGCATGTACATCTATGGACTGCCTGTGTCATGTTGAGGTGCTCCCCTGACCAGCCAGGTCCCCTGATCTTTCCCCAATCAAACTTGTGTGGGATCAGCTCGGACATCAACTCAGACCCAGTGTCAATCTGCAGGATCTCGAGGGCCAGTTTCAACAGCTGTGGGCCAACTTTGCACAGGAGAAAAATCAATGGCTGTACAACTCCCTTCTGCACCTTATAGCCGCATGTGTCCAGGCCTGTTGGGCAAGGGTTGTGTACTAATTCATTTTTTGTCACTGAGTGTAATATTCTAGAAAGGAATGCACCATTGGTATACTGAAGGAAATGAGGTAATGTAAAAAGAAAAATTGCCCTTGTTGGATTAAAACGCCTGGTTTTGTGAAGCTATCTTAGGTGAGTTAATGGCAGAAATTCTGAAAAGTGGCATTCTGAATTTCAACAGAAAACAGTGTCCTCTGGGGCAGGCAGTCTAAATATGGTGTTGGTATGGGTGAACGAACCAAATGGCCCAAAGCAGGGCAGGTATTCTTACAATAAGGTTTCCATCTACTAAACAATAACTTTACGTACTTTGTTCACACAGGCTTTTATTTTCATGCATAATGAGCGTTCACAGTGCACATGAGAATACAGAGCAAAGCTTTCAATTAGTGGCACACACAGAGCTAATTACAGATAACTTTTTGAGGTGAATGTGTTTTCAAAACAAGAATAAAAACCAATACAAGCTAAACTCATTGTAATCGTTCTTTGAAGGAATAATAATAGGGAGAGACATCACTGGAAAGTTATGGAAATGCTAACAGCTTAAGGAGTCTTATCAGCAACAGGCAAAAGGGGGGCTTACTGTGGGGAAATGAGAGTACATGTGGTCTCCTGAGAGATGCACATAGCAGGCCAACTTATTTATGTGTCTCCAGACTCATTTGATGATATCTTTAAATAGTTCACAGATATGAAAATGACAGTTTAGCTCGGTGTACACTGAGGCATGAGTTGGCATTCTTCCTCTTCTTGAGTCTCATGAGGATGCATTGAACAGTGTTTCTGGGCAAAATGTCCAATTAACCTAAATAAAGAGTGTTTAATGGAAATCACATTTTGCTGTTTATGGTTCACCACACAAGGGTTTGCTAGAAAACAAGGTCTTAGAACTGAGAGTATACCATATTTTCTTTAATCAGCTATTATAAAACCTTTATCCAGTATAGATATTACTGTAAAATCAGGCACCTTACATAAAGCATGCTTTTTTGGTTCACTCATCTTTTCCAGAATTCAATTGGCTGTATATAACAGTTCTGAAAAGCCAATTATCTCTGCTTCTCTTCTTCACATTTTGCTTTTATTGTTTTTATTCTGTGTCTTTCTCAGAGTGGTGAGTTTATGAGTATGCGTTATCGTTTTTCCAAAGGGGATTTACCTTTAGCTCTTAATATTGTGTGACTTAATGAGTGCCTTCCTGGGGCTGGCTTGCACCTTTATGCAATATCACATTTTCTGACGGGTAATCCACAAACGCAGGCAGGATCAGGTATCTAATTTTGCTTGCATTAGCCTTATCAGGTCTGGTCATTTAGTGGTGACCTGTCAGTGCCACAGGTAATAACTGTTGCCAGAGCAGTGAGCAGCAATATGTGTGTTTGTGCGTATGAGCATTTGATGATTGTTTCTGATTCATATATCACCATGTCTGTTCTTTACCCTTCCATCTATCCATCCTTTATTCCATCCATCTATCCATCTGTTCAGTGTCCTGGTGTTTTCATCTATAGATTTCCCAATAAGTGGGAATGTCATGATACCTTATTGAGTGTGATGGATGACAGTGATTAATAAATCATTGTATTTGCATTCAAGCTCCTCTCATTCATTAAAATCATTTCCTGCATCTTCAGTCTGATCTCCTCCCACTTTCCCAGCATTCCATAAATGAAAAGAGACTATCTGGTGGAGAACCCTGAGCTGAATTTATTTAAAGCATCTCCAACATAGCCTTCTCCACTATGAAAGCTCTGTCTCTGCCTTATAAAATCTCTCTATGTCTGTCCAGCTGTCAGCCTATCAGCTAGACCTAGTAATTATCACATATCTCATTTTAATTATTATTTTTGTCACTTACAATGCAGTGACATTGATGTTTACCTGATTAGGGTTATGGAGAACAGTTAATAGAGCCATTCTCATGATCCCTATTTATATGATGACCGTGTGGTCTGTTTTGATAAAGATCAGCATGTCTGGATCTCTGCTTTGGATCTAACAGTTTTCGCTGTTGTCCATAGCCATCACTCAGGCCTGCCAAGGTGTCAGAAGGGAGCTGTGATGCATATTGATCCACCTCATACATGCCGCAGAGCTTGGGTTCAATTTTCCAGTGAGAGAAACATTGTTGATTCCCGTTGGTTAGCCAACATGAATTCCAGGGCCAGATGTAATCCGTACAACTCAGTCATTGTCAAGGTGACAAAACAGGATTGAGTGTCCTCTTTGCACGACCCCACACCATGCAAATGTGGGAAGATCTGTTTTCTGACAGAACAAACATCTGTTATTTAAATTTAACAATAAACTCAAATGAATGCACTCAAGTGATATTATAATGTAATGTTCTATATATGGATTAACATGTGTGACAAGTTTAGTCTGTGGCTTGTTCCCAAAGCTTGCACTGTGTGCCTGAGGCTCACTTCCATCTGCTTGTTTTGCTGCTGGGAGATGAAGACGTCAACTGAGAGATGAGATGAGATAAAGATGAGAGTCTTTCATCTCTGCAGTGTTCTTTTCTGTCACCTGACATACGTAAATGTCACTTGAGCACTTCATGTCTCTCCACATGATTTCTTAATGAAGTTCAGCAGGGCGTGAATTTGGCTCATGACTCTGGGACAGCTCAGTAATGTGCCCAATAATGCAGTAATTTCAGTGGTGTGTTCAGTAGTATATGGTCAGTGGTGTGTTCAGTAGTATGCTCAGTTATGTGCTCACTAGCTCTATTGTGAGTTCGGTAGTATGCTTAGTAGTGTGCTCAGTAGTCCTGACTGAACACTCACAGAGGCTCTGAAGGAGACAGAGCACCATTCTTCCACTTGCTGTTAATTCCTCTCCAATTCCTCCTGAACATTTCAGCGGCATTAGTTCCTGCCGGCTTAGAGCACTCTGAATCATTTGTAGTGTAGGACTCAGCCTTATGGGGGGGTGGGGGGGAGGCTGCTTTCTTTGTGGCTCAAACGTCATGGGATGGGGTCGCCGCAGGACCACGGTGGGGGTATCTGTGCGTGTGGCCATGTACACTGACAGACATTCCGGTGGCAAGCGGGGGCAGCGCACACGTCGAACACACCCAAGAGTGATGCTAAGCCATAAATCCCGCACAGCAAATCCAGGGATTTGAAATCCCCATGGAGCTGCAGATCGACATCATCAAGGCACTCTCTTTCTCTCCCTCTCTCTTTCTCTCTCTCTTTCTCCCTTTCTTCCTACCTTTCTCAATGTGCGCCTGTAAGACGCAGCGCTGCTTAGATAAAGAGCTCTCTGAAGTGGGGCTCCAGAAAACACCACTGCTGTTAACCACTCTCTAATGCAAGGCTTAGAACCGCAAAACAATAGGAGAATTTGCAGACCATTAACTAAGACAGGCAGTGATTAGACAGACAGGCAGACTGACTAACAGACAAATAGGCAGGCAAGTAGACAGGCACACTAGACTAACAGATAGACTGACTGACAAGACAGAAAGATAGACAAGCAGACAGACAGGGAGAAAGGTAGACATAAGGCGGTTTCACATCGCCGGAACTTTTTTCTGAAACCAGAACCTTTTTCTGGAATCAGAGACTTTTGTCATGTTCACACTGCACAAACTCAGCCTGATTGTAGTTCCTCAGAGGCAGTTCCAGGTACTTTTTAGTACCTACTCAAGATTTAATACCTACTATTGGGGAGGCGCTTACAGCGATAGCTTGCTGATTGGTTGACCAAAACCACCAGCGTTAACTTGGAAGTTAGGCAGAACTGCAGAAAGAGAGATGTAGCAGAGCAAAAATTGAGCAGATGTGTCATGTCCTGCCCTGCCTGACCCTCCTGTCTCCTCCCTAGTGTGGCTCTAACAAGCCACACCTGGTACTTGTTAGTCTTACCTCTTCTTCCTGCCTTTCTGTGATTCATTCCAGCTGCCTCTCATTGAGTTCCCTTGTTAATCCAGTATTTAAATGCTTCCTGGTCCGTCATTGATGTTATTTGTTCCTGTAGCCCTTGTCCTAGTTTTCCTTCTGATCCCCTGTGATCCTGTTTTGTTTTCAGTTCTGTTCAGTTCATTTAAATTAACCTCCTTTGTTTGCCCTGACTCCTGTTCCCACATGCTCCATGCTGCCTGTCCATGACAAGAAGTAATAATTTTTTTTACCCCAGTTACATTTAATACATGATATCAACTAATTCATTTTTTGCTTGCATCTCCATATTTCTGCATCAGAAAATTTGATCACTAACCAATACACTTTATAGATGCTTATTACGAGATTACGTTGCATCATTTTTTATTCCGTAGAAAATGAAAGATTGATCTGCTGGCCAGATTTAATAATAATCATGACCATGTCAGTGGTCATGTAAGTAAAATATAAATAAAAGGCTGTGTTCCGTTTTGATCGCGAATGATTCCCCCATAACTAACAAATAACTGACATAACTTATTTATTTATTTACCCTCCATTGTTTTGCCATGGCAGTGTAGTTTTTGTGAAATTATGTGTGAACCTATGAACTTTTGCATCTTCCATGCATATTTAGCATAAAAGTCCTAGTTCCTGTTGCGTGGTGTGAGCTTCAAAAGTTCCAAGTCGAGGGGGCTTATAACCTGGTACCAGGTTCTGGGACTTCAGTGTGAAAGTGCCTATATAGACAGGCAGATTGACTGAGACAGAATGACTGACAGAAGGCAGACAGACTGATTGACTGGCTGGCTGGCCGACCAATAAATTGATTGATTGACCACCCATAGAGGCTGTAGAAAGATGAATAACTCAATCATGAAAACCATCTTGGTACATAGAACATGGTGAGAGTTATTAGTACAGTTATTATATCTGCCTTTCGTTCAGATAAATACTCATCGGAGTCTATCTTTGAAAAAGCCTAAGACACACTACTGACATAGCTGCAATAATTGCAAGGGGGTACTGACACTTCACCGTGCCCGAGCAGGGTTTGTGGCCTTATGGGCAGCTGCAGAGCATCTAAACACAAGAAACTCAAGTGTATCAGAAGAGAGACCTTGTAGTGAGAGACACCTTGATTCTTTGTCATGTGCTGCAGCAGTGAGTTCCAGAGTGGTGAATAATAGCTAATACATAAGTAGCATATTTAAAATACACCCAAATGTACATAACATACCCCATATATAAATAATTTTTAGTAAGATTAATCACACTTTTCCACTTTTTAAGAGGTCAGGCAAACCAAGTGCTTTGGTGGATTTTTAAATTTAGATTTTCTGGCATTACATGTAAAACCTTCATAAATAAATAGATAACACAGAGAGAGCATGATTGTTAAGGACATATACCTTAATCTTGCTGATACATCTTGTTGGGCCAAGGTGTTGTGCCTTTGAATTGGATACATAACCTGACTGGCTCTTGAGGAATTCTTAGCTGGGAAAGATGACCTGGTAACGAGTGAGCATCTGATGAGCTCCTGTGACCCGCTGGCCTCTAATGGTCCTATGTCACAAGAAGCTATCTAATGTGACAGTGGGCAGGCTACATCATAAATGCTGCTGGAACTGGGGGACCATTCCCAAGTGGAATCCCTGTCCTTCATTAATGCATCACCAGTTGGTGTCCTCGGGAAGCAGAGATGGCGTGCGGTTAGTGAAGAAGCAGGCAGATTCCGCTGGAGGACGAGCAAATGGATGTTCTTGGATTAACCTCTGAGAAACAAAGAGAGCCGGTGTCATGTGCATCAGAGATAAGGAATGCCACATCCTGTCCGGAGATAACGAGACTCGTCTTTTCATCTCTGCTTTCTGAGGGAGAGTAAGCGTGCTTTGGCGCCAGATCGCGACATTCTTTGTGCCAGCGGGGCGGGAGCTTTGAGGCCACTATGCTTCTCCACGGATGCTTCTGGCAAACAAAACTCAGATAGCAAGCTGCTCCTCAGAAAGCACTCGGCAGCTGCCTCACGAAGCAGCATATCCAGAATGTGTGTTAGCATCGGTGGTCTGAATTATAAAGCTCCTCAATAAGTCGTCAAACTGTGGTGAAGCTTCCAGAAGCCTCTGCCTGCATGGATCACAGAGGCGTGGTACGCTATGCGGACTTAGGGTGCCTTGTATCTGTCATGATGCATCACTTGAGGTGGAGAGCTTGTACTGTCTGATTTCTGGAGATTCCCAGACCAGATTCTCGCTGAGTATCTCAAACTCTTACTGGTGTGTGAATATGTGGGATTAGCAAGCTGAAGGGAACACGTTTCATTCTGGAACATTCCTGACGGTTCACTTTGACAGTGAACTTTGTGACACTAAATGTTGCTGATGTGGATGATTTAATTGGTAAGTCTATGTATATTTAATATTGTGCATTCGTGGTGTGAAAGCAGAGACAATCATAACCCCATTTCATATGAAGAAAAACACTTTGAAAGCCACTTGTTAGAGTATAAGGTACGGGGAAAAAAAACATTTAATATAGCTAAATGCATTCCGAAATTTAAAAGCTCAGTCTACTTACTAAGGAACACTCTTTAAAAATTACATTAAAGCCACAAATACGTGTGAGGTACGTAATACCTAAGAGTCATTTACAGTCTGAATTCTGACAGCTGGAGCAGCTTTCTGCTGTTATTGCTATAATTCAATAAACACACTGATATTGAGCCATCAGAAAAGAATAACTTTTGAAATACATGATACTACCACACAATTAATTGCCCTGACTGTGTTGTACTAGTACCATACACGCAGTATCCGTTGCAATTTACTACAAACTGAGTTCAGCAATTCCGTTACCTGACACCTTAACACCTCTTTATAAAGCCCACACAGTACAATACAGTGTATGTACATATATGTATATGGGGAAACGCCTATATACAGGAAAACCCCACTGCAAAGACAATATGCTGGTCTCCGTACAGTTTCTGCTGTAAATGAAAAATAGGTCTCCTGTTCTGCATGTTATGCAGACCACCCTCTCAGTCCAGCTAAGATTTCCTCGTCCTGGACCAGGCATCGTTTCATGTTCGATCACTCCATCAGAGCTGGATGTTAATGTCGTGTGACGAGCAGCATGCGGTGTGCAACCGTCTTCGCGCTCGGCCTGGATCGCTGTATGATCTCTGTTATGTTAGTGGATGGCTCAAGCATGACTCACCAGTACGTTAATTTATATTGTATATTTACTGTTGTTATTAGTCTGACACATCAGCCTTCTCAGTTCTTAATTACAATATTTTAATATGTTTTGGTCGGTCTACACTGGTAAGTCTGTTTATTTTTCCACACAGCTGATGGCTATACTTTGTCTGTGACTGGGTCAGTGCAGGAATGTGACCTAAAAAGCTAATTAAAGAAAAGCTACATTCAGTCAGCGTGACTTTTTAAGGTTGTGTGAAGGCACTGTAGACGCCAGTGGAAATGGAGTGTTTACCAGTGAGAGATGTGGGCACTGCTGTGACAGCAGCTCCGCACAGAGTCAAGGCCACAGTTTCGCAAAGGTGCCCCTTTCTGCTAACAAGCCCGGTGTGGCTCTTTTGCACTGCGAGGGTCCTGTCGAAATGTCTAGAGTTTTGTTGGTCCAAAGCCTACTATTACAGACCCCTGTAATCTCCAGAGCGGCGGGAGGGATGCACATTTTCCCAGGACACTTTCAGCTTTTATGTAGTGACACGTCCTGCAAGGCCGCGGGAGCTGCCACTTAGCGCTTGTCCTTTGACCTAATGGCCCCTGCTGCTTCTGTCTGTAGGGGGTGTGAATCCCCAACCTGGGGTGCCACGGGGCATGAGTAGCAGGGTAAGCTATGCTGAGATTCACCCCCACTCTGCATCGGACAGCCTACCTATCAGAAACTACTTCTGGGTTTTTGTAGCAAGCCAGTTTAGTTAGGCTTAGGTAACTTTTTATTTAAATTACATTACTGAAGCATCTGACCAGCATCTATCTTCACTGTCTGGATTTGTTAAGGCTTCAGAGGGAGATTATTCCATCTCATGCATCAGAACACCTTCCCCCCAGGAAGTGAAGTTGCTCACGGCTCATTGGGAGATAAGTCTCAGCTTCCTCTATAGTGACCCACAGTGTTATCTGCTGATAGCATCAGCATGGTCCATGATTCCTAAGTGGACATTTCATTTGCCAGACAGACATTCCCTGTAACCTACTGGACAAGGAGAACACACTGAGCACTCTGAAAAGGAGAACACACTGAACACTCTGAAAAGGTGAGCACAATGAACACTGAAAAAGTGAACACAATCCGCAGTCTGAAAAGGTGAATACGCTAAGAACTGTAAAAAAGTGAACATAATGAGCACTCTAAAATGCTGAACACACTGAGCACTCTGAAACTCCCACTGCCCTGTGTATCCAGCACTGTGATCATGCTGTCTTGTTTTCCTCAGCAATCTTGACATGATATGATGTCATTCTGTCATAAAAACAGATTTTAGTCGAGTATGAGAGATGTTCGAAAATAATGGTGTAAACCTTAGTGATGATTAGTAGAAAACAGTAGAGGGTGCAGCTGTTGGGCTTCTGCTGCTGATTATGATGATGACGAAGATGATGATGGTGTTTCTCATTAATTGATCCTTGCCTGCACCAGAGAGCTTTCATCTCCTCATGGTGATATGACATTTATAGGAATTCTGTTCTCCTCCTGACCATGGCGGTTGATGTCAATGCTCTTTGTCCCAGCTGTGCTTAAAACTAGCACATGGCTCATTGAGCATTTCATTCGCAGAATAAGGTGAAACATGCGTAATTATGAAGACTCACACTGCAATTGGAATGTAGATTGTACAAAAGCACGGTGATTGTGCAAAGACAGGCCCCCTCCCTGCTGCTCACAGGAACCAGGCACCATGCAAGCACATCTAGAATAGAGGTGCTTTATTCAACCCATGTAATAATTGTCTCATAGCCTATCCCATCTTGCTCTCCATGAGACACACAGCTGAGAGAAAGCCTGTGGGTCATAGCACAGGGTCAACCAACATTCGGCTGCCCAGGAGCAATGGGGGGTGAAGGACCTAGCTCAGGGCCCCCAAAGTCAGCATCAGCCCTAGATTTGAACTGACTTCTTTCCGGTCATGGGTAGAGAGTCCTAACCCAGTAAGCCTCACCCAGTGTCTGGGGGCTTCTCTTATTGTCTGATGTTTTACTGTACCTGTAGGGCACCAATGAGACGCCCAGGACCCCTTTTTGGAGTTGGGTCGTATACAGTATGACCACCCACAGCCCTGGGGATACCAGTGACCCAAACCCCCTGTCCATGCAAGCCCATCTAAGACCCTCAACCATGAGACTCACTATCACACCAGCACCTCCTGCCCCCCCACTGTCCTGACTGCATAATGGAGCACAGCCTTTTTATGTCATTACAGCCTGAGCTTTTGGTTTGATATGGATTATGCTTCTCTGAGGAAATGTTAACATCTGGCCATGTTTGTGTGGTATCATGGGCAGTGGTCAGCATGCGAGGTGTTTAAAGGACTAGAGGCACCTGCAATGGAAACTCCAAGAAACATGATTTTGCCTTTCTGTACTGCACACAACTGCTGGCGAACAGTTTAGAAAGGTCATTGAGTCACGTCAGATTAAAGTACTGCAGATGTACTTAAACGCTCATTTCAAATGTCACATGGAGAGGTTGCCTTTTGTCACTGGAGATATTTCAGGCCTGATCCTAAGGAGTTTATGTGCAGAAGGGACTGTGATGAGATATGGCATGATGTCTGAAATGTTGGTGTGAATAATGATGCATCGAAATCAGAATGAAGGACCCACAAAAGGGTCATCTGGAGTAATGTCAGAATCTAGGATCCATCTGTGAGAGTTTGTGTGCATGGACGGCCCACTTTGCTGTTGCATGAGGAGAGTTAAGAAGCTCCTGAGCTTTCCAGTCCTGCCTGTGGACAGGTGAAACCACGGTGTGATTAGATCGTAATGGAGCCATTAAGCAATAGCTGACATCTGTGACACATCAGCCCCGACTGCAACCTTTCCTCCTTCCAAGGTCAAGACCTATGAGTTTCATTTTTATGTTATTTAAAATATAGTCCTTAATATATGATCATATAATATCCTCCATCCCAAGCTCTTCAGACCCACTCCAGTTCACCTACTGTCCCAACAGATCTGCAGAGGACGCTATCTTCCACATTCTGCACACCACCCTCAGCCATGTGGACAAGAAGCAAAGGAACTATGTGAGATTGTTGTTCATTGACTACAGTTCTGTGTTTAACACAATAGTCCGCCACAGACTTTACACCAAGCTGAGGGAGCTAGGACTGAACAACTGCCTGTGTGCCTGGGTCTTCAACTTCCTCACAGGCAGACCACAGGTGGTGAGAGTAGGTGGCTGTGTCTCCAACACCATTACACTCAACACAGGGGCTCCTCAAGGATACATGCTCAGCCCTCTCCTCTACATACTCTACACTAGAGACTGTGTGGCCACACACAGCTCCAACTCCATCATGAAGTCCGCTGATGAGGAGGCGGATAACCTGACATTGTGGTGCCAGGAGAACTGCCTCCAACTTAACCTCAGCAAGACCAAGTAGCTGGTGGAGGAGCTCTCCTACTCCCCCCTCTACATCAACGGGACTGCAGTGGAGAGAGTGAGCAGCTTCAAATATCTAGGTGTACACATCACTGAGGACCTTACATGGACAGAACACATCCAGCAAGGCAAGGCAGCGTCTTTACCACCTAAGACAGCAGAAGAATTTTTGAGTTTTCTTAGGACTTTTTATTCCGGCGCTGTGGAAAATGTCCTGAGCCAGAACATCACATACTGGTACGGAATCAGCTGTATACAGAACAGTAAGGGACTAAGGAGAGTGATTCAGGCAGCAGAGCGCTGCACCAGATCTTCTTTACTGTCTCTGTGGGACATTGATACCAGGAGATGCCGGAGCAGAGCAACCAGGATGATCAGAGACTCATCTCATCCCAGCAACTGTCTGTTTGAGCTGCTGAAATCAGGGAGGCGCTTTAGGAGTATTACGGCAAAAACAGAAAGATTCAGGAGGAGCTTCTATCCTCACGCCGTAAGACTCCTTAATCAGAACATGCCACCACTACACCCTTAGTATACACAACCCATTTAAACCCTTCCCAACTGTCACCAACCTGCTGTTTTTAACAATCCACCTTTGCTGATTATATTTATATTTATTTATATTTATACTTATGTCACCTGCACTTTAAATACAAAGCTCTGTCATCATATGCACATGTACAGTTTTTTAACCTTAAGATTATTTCCTATATTAGAACTCTCTAATATATTAATTCATTTTCTATATTATATATACATTTTTAGTTATTGTAACATTTTAGTTTATTGTAAGATTTTTAACTTGATTTATTCTTAATTCTATTTTTGATTTGATTTGCACAGTCTAAGGGTCGTTCACGGTACATTTCACTACATGTTTTACTTGTATAACCATGTATGTGACGAATATCTTTTATATTGTATCTTGTATATGATGTTATTCTACATTATTCCGGCTGCATTGCATGGGTAAAGATGCATAATTTGATTGTTGCCTTGCATGTAATTACTGCAATTATATCAGAGCAGGATTCATATTTGTTGATTCATTTTGTGTGCTAATCCAATAGCACGTCTCCCTCCTAACAGAAAGCAATGCTATTTGGAAGGTTGTAATTGCATATTTTTCTGAGTAAGATGTTTTCAGACATAAACATTTATATTATCACCTAGACCTGTTGACTTTAGTTTGGATTTCCATGCCCTGTGCAGTTAAATGATGAGATGTGGTTGGGCTTCGCCAATGGATTACAGCTCATGATGAACCACACAGGCTGGCCTCCTGCTTGCTGCGGCAGATGGGCGGACGGGCTAATGGATGTGAGAAAGCATCCACACGGACCTCATGCCTGTGGAAATGGAAAGAGCCCCTGCCATAGAGTTACACACATCACGTTTCATTGAAAAGTGGACTTTATTAATCAATAAGTCGATCTTTACATAAAAGCTATGGAAAAAATCACCATATCAATCATGTTCCAGCAGGTATCAAAATTATAAATTATTTAAGTTAAATTAAAAATGTTCACTGCTGCAAGTGTGTGAAGGAAAGTGATCAATTTTATGTGTTGGGAAAGCAGCAGTAGATGGGCAGATTGTTGGAATTTTAATGTAATCTGTGCCTTGCATAAATAAAGCATACACTGGACATCAATTGGAAATTGATGGATGTCTGTGTTCTGATTTCCCTCTTATTCACATTATTAGATCCATGAGAAGACATCACTTCCTGTAAAAGGTAATGTGGTCATTACTGTCATCCTCCCTCCACATTGCTTTGTATTAGGTAAAGCTTGACACTAAAACCCCTCTAATCACAGGTCAAAACTGTAGTGTTGATCAAGGTTATTATCGTCAACGAAAACGAACGAAATAAAGAAAACTAGAATTGAAAAAACATTTTCATTAACTGAAATAAATAAAAACGACAATTAAAAGAAAAAACGATAACTATAACTGTATTGTGCGTTGACAAAACTAAAACGTACTGAAATTATAGATGAAATGTCCTTCGTTTTCGTCTTTGTCAATTTATTTATAAGTCGATTTTTTTCGCTCTAGCAGTTTTACGTGAGCTGGCGGCACCATACGATACCTCTCTGTCCGTCACTTCTTGTTTACAGTCGGCTTTTGCTCACCGCGTTACCTGGAAAAATGGCGACGACAAAAGTTGGGAGAAGGCGGCAGAGTCCTATCTGGAATTTCTTTGACTATGACAGCGAGACAGATAAGAGCAGGTGCATTGTAGAAACAGGTGACAAAATATGTGGGATACTTCTCAAGGGAAAAACCCCCACAAATCTGAAAGTCCACTTGAGGAGCTTGCATAAGACGGCTAATCGCAAGTACCTTGACCAAGTAGCCTCTCTGATTAGCTCCCCCGAAAGAGAAGCAACATCCCGGCCAGGTAGCACCGGGAAGGAGGAGACAACCATAATGGACTACTTTCACCGACGACCAAACAGCTGCTGGTTAGTAAATACGCAGGAACACCACAAGACTTCATTTCCTTTTTGTTTACAATATTGGACATATGGTTAACATAGAAAAGCAAAGCACATCGGCATCAAGCCCCCGGGGAAGACGAAGGACACGCTGGGGAGACTATGTCTCTCGGCTGGCCTGGGAACGCCTCGGGATTCCCCCAGAGGAGCTGGAGAAAGTGGCCGGAGAGAGGGAAGTCTGGGTTTCCATGCTGAGACAATTCTGTTGTGCAATGGTTTTTGAGTTTGTTAATGTTTTTCTCAGATTGAGCTCCCTGAGACTCCTGGCTATCAAGAAATGTGACGTGTGCCTCGTGAATGGGTTTATATTCTTATGTTCATGTGTGTCTTTAGTCTATGGGCTATTTTGATTTGTACCAGGCACGCTACCTGTATCCAACATCAGAAGCAGTATCACACACATTTTGCACTTAAGCTGCTATCTTGTAGACTGTTGGTTGTTGTGGATGGTTGGTTGTTCAAAAGTAACTGAATACATTTTTTGAAATGGTTTCCTTTGTTGAGTTTTATTACACAACACATACTGATCTTTTTGAATCCTGCACCTGACAAATAACCCAAAGTATGAAAAAATGAAAACTAATACTAAAACTAATAAAAACTAAACTAAAACTAAGTGTGGAGGTATTCCAGGACCCTTGTTTTGAAAGTTTGTAAAAGAACAGGGGCCGGAACTGAGGTAGGGAGGAGGGAGTGGCTGATCGAAGTGGCGAGAGAGGCGAATAAGAGGACAAGCCAACCTGTGTATTTGGCTGGCTGTAGAGGGGGTGGAGCAGAAGCGGCGCGGGGCTGGTGCGCAGTGAGTTTTTTTTGGAAAGGAGCGTCGCTGATGGCGGACACCGAGATGGAGTTGCGAGAGTGTTCGTCTTCGTTTGAACAGAGCGGCGGTACCGTGAGTTTTTTCCATTTTTCAACCACAATTGACGTCGGAAAGGAAAATACCGACAGTATTTTTGTTGTTCGCGAAACAAAGTTGGTTTCGGAACGAGTAATTTTTGTTACAACTCCTCTGAGTTAAATTGCAATAGGCCGTTTTCCCCGATGCGTTAGCGCCACGGTGAGGCGCGAACGGCATTGCAGAGTTTTTTTGATGCTGTTTTGACTGCAGATTTTCCTGTTTTGAGTGTTGAGCCATTGCTCAGGGACTGGTTTTCCCCATTTCATACGTGAGTCTTTTCGGACGTACTGCAGTTTTTTTTGAGATTTTCCTTCCTTTGTATGAACACTCGAATAGGCTTTCTGAATCGGGAAGAGTGGCCGCCTCTGTACAACCCGGTCTTTAATGCTCAAATATTATCCGGTTCACGGGGAGCATTGGCACCCGTTGTGATGGTTGGCTGATTTTCCGCTGAGCTATTCCTTTTCCCCTAATAGAAGCTAAGACTTGATACCGACAGGTTTTCAATAGGGAACTGATTACCCTGCCATATACGGACGCTCCAACACCAGCTCAGTTCCGCCCGGAGGCAAAAGTGTAACATTGGATTGTGACTCCTATTCAAGTATGTTGTTTTACATATAAACCGTCAGCGACCTGAAGAGTAAAATTTTGCTACGCACTGCTGGCAACGGAGTATCGTCTGGATTGGTTGCGGGAACGTTTTCCAAGAGTCTGATCGTTGGCTAGATTACAGCAGTAAGCAGTGGGACTCTGAACAAGTGTAAACCCGTATGTTAATTTCTTTTTTCTTTATATATATATATTTACTTTTTTTTCCTGTACAATTTCCATTGGTCAATTCGCATGTGAAGAGTTTATTTGTGTTCCTTTATTCCCGGTTATGGCTGTATTTCCTTCGTGCCTACCCATCCTGGAAATAAAGTGAAGTTCCGGATATCTTGGAGTAGGGGCATTCCCCGGTCTTGTGGGCTGGTGGAGGGGAAGAGGGGGTTACTGTTACTTTGTACTCAGGGTGCTACCGTGTACGTTATTAAATTCCTGAGCCTCAAACCTCATCAGTGGCCACCGCAGAAGACAGTGGCACATTAAACAAGGCCGGTAAAAACATACTTAAATATATAAGTATAGGAATTAAATGTACTAGGGGTGGAAGGCCTAGATCTTGTCACTTCCCTAGTCTTCCAAGATACCTCGCAGAAGATAATCTCACCCCCTACGTTGTAGCGAAAATCCCCGCTACATTATTTTGGCGTCACGAACAGGATCATACTTAGCCTGATCCTTTTATTTTATTTTTTGAAGTTTTCTGTCCCAAGTCAGTGGACGAGTAGAAAATGGCTGAACTGGAGGAACTAAAGAAGGAGTTTGCCGAAATGCAGAGGAGATTAGCAGAGCAAGCAGGGGCATTGGACCATGCCCGAACGGAACAGAGAGAAGCCTTGTTACTGGCTCGGGCAGTAATGGAGCAGCAGGCAGCCACTCGGGTACCGCCAGCAACGATTTATATCCCAAGAGAACATAAATTAACCGATTTCACTGGTACCAGCAAGCCTGGGGAAGGAAGCGTAGAGGAGTGGATAGCCTCTATGAAATCAGCATTTCGTGTCATGAAGGTGCCAGGGGACGATCAAGTGGAGCTGATAAAGCAGCATCTGAAGGGGGAAGCTAAGGATACTGTGAAGTTCATGTTGGAAGAAGGGGATGACAGTGTGGGGTCCATCTTCAAATTGCTCCAGGAAACCTACGGTGACAAGGTACCCATTGGCACGAGGTTAAAAGACTTTTATGACCGAAAACAAGCACCTGCTGAGACCATACGTGCCTATGCTTATGACTTACGAGAGAAACTTTACAAGGTGAGGCGCAGAGAGCCTGGTCGGGTTCCAGATGAAGAGAGTGTTTTGAAGGAACAGTTAGTCCTGGGGTTAAGGGATGATTTCCTAAGACGGGAGATGAAACGGAGGGTCAAGGAAGAGCAAAGCCTGACTTTCGCACAACTGATGCAGGATGCAATCACCTGGTCCGAAGAGGAGGAAGCACAGCCAGAAGGTAACTTGAAATCCCCTGTGCGTGCAAGAGCTGTAGTCCAAACTACAGTTGCGAGGGGTGACCACTCATCTCCCCTTACATTAGAGAAGTTGCACGAAGCAATAGAGAAGTTAACAGTACGTCAGGAAGAATTGTACAAAATAGTCCATGATCAAGGGAGATTTGACCTTCAACCGAGAAGACAGCCATTGAAAAACAGTGAAGGGCAGTTTGTGTGTTATACCTGTGGTGAACCAGGTCATACCAGTCGACGTTGTAGGCACCGTAAGGAACTCAGCGACCGTGGTGCTGCATCTTCACAAATGTCAGTTGCTACCAAGGTGTTAAGAGGAATTTCATCGGGTGACTTAGCTAGCACCAGCGGGTCTTCAGTAATTCGAAGCCATACTGCTGACTGGAACACAGAGGCAGTGCCTGAAATGTTGAGGGGAAGTGCTTTTGGAGACTGTTTGACAGTGGACGTAGTAATAGCCGGGGTACCCACCCGATGTCTTCTAGACACTGGTTCAGAGGTCACAACCATCTCGGAATCTCACTTTAAACAGCATTTTGGAGAGCAAAGGATGCAATTGTCATCTGCTAAATGGGTGCGTCTCACTGCTGCAAATGGTTTAGACATTCCAGTTCTCGGTTGCTTACAGGCAGATATAGAGTGCATGGGAAGTCTGCTGCCAGGCAAGTGTGTTTTTGTGCTCACGGAATCTAATCCTGATGCAAAGGAGATGAAAGGATTGGATGGAATCGTTGGAATGAATGTGCTTAGTGACTTGAAAAACCTTGTACTGTCAGGGAAGGACTGGAACAAAGAGGGGAAAGTGAGTCGACACACAGATGCTAATGTGAGGAGGGTGATAGCACGAGTGAACATAGAGGAGGAACGCTTGGGACCCGGAGGAAGGATTGGTTTTGTGAAAGTGTCTGGAAAACGAGTTGTCACAATCCCACCTTTAAGTGAGAAGATCGTGGAGGGCCACTGTAATATACCACACCAAGCAAAGCGTCAGGTACTTGTGGAGTGCACGAAGTCTGTTACCCTTCCAAAAGGGCTGCTGGTAGCTAATGTGCTTGTGAGCCCGGAAAAGGGAAGAGTTCCGGTCCGTGTGTTAAATCTCTGTCAAGAAACCGTTAAATTGATGCCGAGATCCAGAATTGCAGTCGTGTTCAAGCCGGAGAAGATAGTTCCAAAGCAAGTGGTGGAATTTGAGGAGGAGGAGGGTCAATTACACGTTAAGAGGCCTATGCATTGCACTGTTGGCATGGAAAGTCAAACTGAGCAACTGTCAACTCCTGTGCAAGTGAACCTGGATGGACTGTCGGAAGTGCAACGTCAGGAGTTAAATGCCCTGCTAGTGCATTACTGCGACGTTTTCTCGAAGAGCGACACTGATTTTAGATATACGACGACAGTGACGCATAACATTCCCACCGGGGAGGCACAGCCCATAAAGCAACGCCACCGACGAATCCCACCTCATGTTTTCCAAGAGTTTAAGCAACATGTGCAGGATCTTGTCAGTCAAGGAATATTAATGGAGAGTCGCAGTCCGTGGGCTTCCCCGGCAGTCATTGTGATAAAGAAGGGCGGAGGTGTTCGTTTCTGTTGTGACTACAGGAGACTGAATCAAGTTACATTCAAGGATGCTTACCCCCTGCCCCGTGTGGAAGAATCCTTGGATGCGCTGGGGAACGCACAGTTTTTTTCCACATTGGATCTCACAGCAGGTTATTTCCAAGTGGCAGTAAGCGAACCGGACCGGGAAAAGACTGCGGTCACAACGCCGTTCGGGTTGTTTGAGTGGACGCGGATGCCGTTTGGTTTATGCAACGCTCCAGCCACCTTTCAACGATTGATGGGTGTGGCATTAGGGGACTTGGCCTTCGACGTTCTTTTGGTTTACCTTGACGATATCGTGTTTTCAGTGGACTTCAAGAGTCATTGCGAGAAACTGGAGCTCGTTTTCTCTAGGTTACGTCAACACGGTCTGAAGCTAAAACCGAGTAAATGTTTCCTCCTGAGGCCAGAGGTCCGATTTTTGGGACACATTATTTCGTCTAAGGGAATCCAAGTGGATATGGACAAAGTTCAGTGCTTGGAGGCGTGGCCAACACCCACTAAGGTTAGAGAGGTGAGACAGCTGTTGGGATTTATGAGTTATTATCGCCGATTTGTTCCGAAGTTTGCGCAACTGGCAAAACCCCTGCATGCCCTAGTGGGAAAAGGTAACCAGGGCAAGTCGGCGGAACCATTTTTCTGGAGTGAGGAGTGTCGGACTGCATTTGGCAAGCTAAGGAGTTGTCTCATGTCACCGCCAATTCTGGCTTACCCGGATTTCCAATGTCCGTTCATAGTTACGACAGACGGGAGCCGAAATGGACTTGGGGCCATACTCAGCCAAAAGCAGGGCGGTGTGGAGCGCGTTATTGCATACGCGAGCCGAGGCCTGAGGGGATCCGAAAGAAATGACCAGTATTATAGTGCCTTCAAACTGGAGTTACTAGCCCTTAAGTGGGCAGTAACCGAGAAATTTAAGGAGTACTTGATGTTTGCAAAGGTTCAGGTGATTACCGACCACAACCCCCTCCGGTACCTGGAAACTGCCAACCTCGGAGCAGTGGAACAGCGTTGGGTCGCTCAGTTATCAGAATTTAACTTCGAGGTTTGCTACAAGCCTGGCAGACAAAACATTAATGCCGACGTTCTTTCTAGGATTCCCTGGGGTATAGAATCCGAAAGGGATGATACAGGGAAAGACTTCATTCGGTTAACCTCGGACGAGGTACGAGCATGTTTGTGGCCAGGCGAAGGAGGGGAGGCTGAGGAGTCCACGGTTCGAACTGCCAAGCAGGCAGTCATAAAGAAGGGCATTGACGGTTATAGCTGGTCATCTATTGGTGAACAACAAAGGAAGGACCCTTGCCTGGCTCCCGTGTACAACGCTGTGCTCGGGAATGGAAGGTTAGTGACACGTGGCTTCCGAGGTATGGAAACCCAGCAAAAGAAGCTGGCTAGGCAACTGGAGCGTCTGAAACTAAGGCATCAAGTGTTGTTCCGAGTGATAAGGGATCCGAGAGATGGAGAAGAAATTTGGCAGTTAGTAGTACCGGAGTCTTTGCGAGAGAGGGTGTATGAAGGGGTGCACGAGCATGGGGGACATTTTGGAAGAAGGAGTACCTTAGGTCAGATGCAGCGGTGTTATTACTGGCCCTCAATGTCTGCTGATGTGCAGACATGGGTAACTCAGTGTCGAAGGTGTACCTTGGCTAAGGACGTGTTCCCCAGGATTCGTGCCCCTATGACCTGCACCAATGTAACCACCCCGTTAGAAGTCCTTGCCATGGATTACACTGTACTCGAGAAATCGGCAGGTGGCTACGAAAATGTTTTAGTGCTCACGGACATGTTTACAAGATTTACTGTGGCAGTTCCGACTAAAAACCAGACAGCACTCACTACTGCCAAAGCCCTTGTACGACACTGGTTCGTCTGTTATGGGTGCCCCGCCCGACTGCACTCTGATCAAGGCAGGTGTTTCGAGGCGAGTGTAATTAAGGAACTCTGCAGACTGTATGGGATAAGCAAGAGTCGCACCAGTCCTTATCATCCGCAAGGGAACGCGCACTGCGAAAGATTCAATCGCACAATGCATGACATGTTGCGGACGTTACCTGCGGAGAAAAAGAAGGACTGGAAGACTTATCTGCCCGAACTTGTGATGGTCTACAATAACCATGTGCACTCATCGACAGGTTACTCCCCATTTTATTTAATGTTCGGACGGGACGCTAGGCTGCCCATGGATGTCTTAGGGGGAAAGGACCTGACGGATGATGGAGCAGGGGACCTAGATGAATGGGTAAAGGATCATCATGAACGTCTGAGGACTGCAGCGGAGACGGCAAAGGCAACTGCCCAAGACACTTCCCGGAGACGCAAAAGGGTCTATGATCGCAAGGCTGCAGGAGCGCTCATTAGACCTGGTGACAGAGTATTGTTGCGTAACCATAAGTTCAGGGGACGGAACAAGATTCAAGATAAGTGGGAGTCCGTGCCATATCTGGTGGTACAGCAAAACCACCCAGATCTGCCTGTGTTTACGATACGGCCTGAACCAGGGGGTCCCACAAAGGTGGTTCACAGGGACCAGTTGAGACACTGTACCTTCCCTTCTCCCACAAGTCAGGTTACTTATGCAAAAAAGGGAAAAAGGTTGTCAGACGCAGGCACTGACTCACACGATGTTGTGTACACACTGTATCCCACGCACTTATCGAGTACAGGCTCACCTGGAGCAGTTGAGAGTGAACTGGTATGTGGGGAAGGTAAGGTACCCGAAAGCGAGGGGTTGGAGTCTGGACCAGATGTGGAGTCTGAAACTTCCGACGTTCCAGAAAATGACATCAGTGTAGTATCTGATCTGAGACATTCTGACCGAGAAACACGGGGTAAATTGCCTGTAAGATATAGAGATGATTACATTATGTAATCTGGGGTCAGAGTGTCAAAATCCTGTAAAAAAAAAAAAAGAGAAACTGTATGTTGTTGACCTCAAGAAAATGTGAAACAAATGCTGATATGTTGTGTTGCTGAATCTGTTCTGTGTTTTCTGTTTTGTCTAGGAACTGGCCTGCTTGGAGATTCCTGTATATGGCAGGGTTTAGCAGGGGGGAATGTGGAGGTATTCCAGGACCCTTGTTTTGAAAGTTTGTAAAAGAACAGGGGCCGGAACTGAGGTAGGGAGGAGGGAGTGGCTGATCGAAGTGGCGAGAGAGGCGAATAAGAGGACAAGCCAACCTGTGTATTTGGCTGGCTGTAGAGGGGGTGGAGCAGAAGCGGCGCGGGGCTGGTGCGCAGTGAGTTTTTTTTGGAAAGGAGCGTCGCTGATGGCGGACACCGAGATGGAGTTGCGAGAGTGTTCGTCTTCGTTTGAACAGAGCGGCGGTACCGTGAGTTTTTTCCATTTTTCAACCACAATTGACGTCGGAAAGGAAAATACCGACAGTATTTTTGTTGTTCGCGAAACAAAGTTGGTTTCGGAACGAGTAACTTTTGTTACAACTCCTCTGAGTTAAATTGCAATAGGCCGTTTTCCCCGATGCGTTAGCGCCACGGTGAGGCGCGAACGGCATTGCAGAGTTTTTTTGATGCTGTTTTGACTGCAGATTTTCCTGTTTTGAGTGTTGAGCCATTGCTCAGGGACTGGTTTTCCCCATTTCATACGTGAGTCTTTTCGGACGTACTGCAGTTTTTTTTGAGATTTTCCTTCCTTTGTATGAACACTCGAATAGGCTTTCTGAATCGGGAAGAGTGGCCGCCTCTGTACAACCCGGTCTTTAATGCTCAAATATTATCCGGTTCACGGGGAGCATTGGCACCCGTTGTGATGGTTGGCTGATTTTCCGCTGAGCTATTCCTTTTCCCCTAATAGAAGCTAAGACTTGATACCGACAGGTTTTCAATAGGGAACTGATTACCCTGCCATATACGGATGCTCCAACACCAGCTCAGTTCCGCCCGGAGGCAAAAGTGTAACATTGGATTGTGACTCCTATTCAAGTATGTTGTTTTACATATAAACCGTCAGCGACCTGAAGAGTAAAATTTTGCTACGCACTGCTGGCAACGGAGTATCGTCTGGATTGGTTGCGGGAACGTTTTCCAAGAGTCTGATCGTTGGCTAGATTACAGCAGTAAGCAGTGGGACTCTGAACAAGTGTAAACCCGTATGTTAATTTCTTTTTTCTTTATATATATATATTTACTTTTTTTTCCTGTACAATTTCCATTGGTCAATTCGCATGTGAAGAGTTTATTTGTGTTCCTTTATTCCCGGTTATGGCTGTATTTCCTTCGTGCCTACCCATCCTGGAAATAAAGTGAAGTTCCGGATATCTTGGAGTAGGGGCATTCCCCGGTCTTGTGGGCTGGTGGAGGGGAAGAGGGGGTTACTGTTACTTTGTACTCAGGGTGCTACCGTGTACGTTATTAAATTCCTGAGCCTCAAACCTCATCAGTGGCCACCGCAGAAGACAGTGGCACATTAAACAAGGCCGGTAAAAACATACTTAAATATATAAGTATAGGAATTAAATGTACTAGGGGTGGAAGGCCTAGATCTTGTCACTTCCCTAGTCTTCCAAGATACCTCGCAGAAGATAATCTCACCCCCTACGTTGTAGCGAAAATCCCCGCTACATAAGCATTTAGAAAAAAATAAAACTAACTAAAACTAGCAAACCTGCTCTAAAAACTAATTAAAACTAACTAAATTAGAGGGAAAAGATGTTGATGTCATGAAGGTCACTCCATCAGCCTCCTCATTGTGTGTAACCCAAGGACCTCACGGTTACGCTCTGTGCTGAGATCCATTTGGCCTTAGCATTATTATAGCAACACAGACAGCACTGTGATGATATTAAGAGAGCTTAAATATATCCCACCCTCATCAGCAGTTTTCTTTAATATTATGCAATATCCTCCACAAAGTATTAAAAAATAAAGCTTAAAATAGCATCTGACTTATGAATGCTCTGGGCCTGGAAATAACATACCTGCATTATGTACATAAGACTGAGAGGAGTCGAAAGGAACTATTTACAGATGGGATGGTTATCAGGTCCCAGTGGTGAAAGAAAAAGAGACACGTTTGATTTGAAAGCCGGCTCTCTTTGCCCATCCACCACCCTTTCTCTCCGCCATAAAAGCCCCTTGTTTCTCATTAGCACTTGGTCCCGTTGGCCTAAATATTCTGTGTGTCTTTGATGAGTTGTGTGTCCCACATGCTCACAACTGTACTGAAGGGAATTTGCCAGTGGCTAATTCCAGCGTTCTGTCAGAGGCCGCATGTCTATGTACCTGCAGAACCGCCACACTGAAAGGGTCTCTCTCTCTCTCTCTGTCGTTCTTTCAGGAATGTCACCCTGGGCCCAGTGATCTATCCCACCCAGAAGAAGTTAATAAAGTAATTGACATACATGAAAACATAAGCAAACCATGCTTACTCTGAGACCTCGGAGGAAATGGCTGAGTTTACTCCTTCCTGCCAGCCTCCTCTCCTCCTTGTGGTCTCTCTGCACCTTCTTACCTTCTTCCACCCTCACACATGCTCATTCTTTTCCCTCATTCTCCTTCTGCCACTCAGGTCAGGAAAATTGATTCATAGAGCAAAAAGTGATTCTTTCTGATGTCAGGCTCACACAGGAGGTTTTTGAAAAGTTAATTGGCTGCATAATCAGCTTACTGGCGGAGAACTAGGATGAGCTCTTGGCACGCGGCTGGTGCGCTCTGTATTATAAAATTCCCTTCTATCGCATTAAAATGGACCTACATAAATGAAGCGGTCTCTATGGAAGCGTGGCTCTGTGTTTTCACTTGTGAACACTGGAATGAACATTTGTGTGGATAAGACATATTTGGACTGTTGTTCCCTTTCGTTGGAGGACTTGCACATCAAAGGCAGCAGAATGAAAAATCCAGAAGTTAGGCAGATGGTGGCAATTCATATTAAGGAGGCAGGGCTTAATTTTTAAGGGCCGAATAGGAGAGAAGCATCAGCAGAAACATTGCTGATTGGTCCATAGGGAGGAGAAAACTGAAAGACTAGTAGGGAGATATAAAAGTGAACGCTGGGAAAATGGATGGATGAGGTTTGTTTCTGTTGTTTGCAGCAGGTGTACACTGTCAGACTGTAAGGAGAAGACATCAATCGCTGGCCTGAATTTGTAAGAGCACAACATGGATGAGAGTCATGGCCATGCCGGCTGTCCAGAGCTTTCTCAAAAAAAAAAAATATGTATGTCACATTGGATAAAAGTGACTGCAAAATAAATAATATGTATGTAATATGCATTGGCAGGTCACTAGAAAGTAGGTGTCCAGCACTGGATATGGAAGCGCACAAGTCAGTGCATGCTTCATAATAACATTCTGTTCAGTGACTGTGAATTTGAACGGATTTAAGTAAATTTTTTAACATTAAATCAATAAAATCAGTGCAATTTTTCTTGGTTTTTTCTTAAACAGAAAAGGAATGACTGCAGCGAGCATTTTACACACCTGGGATTTTGTTCTTCCTCGCAATTTTATAAATGATGGTTTTGCAACACTTGATTTGGGTCGATTGCCATTGTTATTCATACGCACTAATGTGTTTCAAAACTCTACTTTGATGAAGTACTTTGATGTAATGGAGCAGAAAATTTGCTGGGATGGAGAATTGCTATTGACGTGTCTGCAGCTCCTTGGAAGACTGTAATTTTGTTATTTTAAACAGTAGGTACATATCTTGTGGTGAATACTCATTTTTACCTTTTGATGTTTGTTTTTCATGCATTAAAATCTGTCCACCTCAGAGAAGTCATAAAAGGAAATCATAAAGGCATTTCTGTTTGCTTCATACATTTTCATATGAATGATGGATTTGTGGTAGATTATTGATTATTTTCATATAGCAGCCATTAGTCAGACCCTCTCATGCCTCTCTGTGGAGCAGTGCTTCCACAGTTCTAATGATGGTTTTTGTGAATTTTTCAGTTATTTGATTATTTCAATTTATCCAAGTCTGTATGCAGTGAAAAAAAGTGAAAGAAAAGTTGGCAATAAGAGGGAGAAATAGGAAGTGCGGCTTGAGTCACGTCATTTTGAAAGCATTTAATCCTGAGCCATTATTCCCTCCAGTGATGTTAAAAGGATCGCTCCCTAATGATGTTAAACGGCTCAATCCTCCACTTTCTATAAGGAAGAGGTAGAAAGAGAGGTAAGGAGCATGCACTGATACAGTGTGTTGACATACCCACCACCTCAGGGATAAGAATCCGAGTGCAGCCCTGTGGCAGGTGATACCTCAGCACCACACTAGTTCAAATGGAATAGAACAGAAGCCTTTTTCCAGTGACTTGAGTGCCAATCCTGCCACCAACCCCCAGATTTTTCCATGAAAGTTGGAGGACCTTCTTGCAGGGCTGGATGTAGCTTAACATCATACCCAGGACAAAATAATTGCAAGCTAAGTGTCATGACCTGCTCGTACGATCCTTCCGTGTGCCACACCCCCCTCGTTACCTCGTGTGAATTCCTGATTGTATCCAGCTGTTTCGTGTTATTTGTGAGTAGTCCTGTATATTTAAGTCCGCGTTCAAGTCTGTTTCCCCAGTCCGGTCATTGACGTTGTGACGTTACGTGTTCCTGTGTTGTGTATTAGGATTGAGTCCTAATAAATCCTTCATCTCAGATCCTTCATTTGACTGTTTCTGCTTCCGCAATCTATAGACATAACACTAAGGGCCTTGCTCAAGGGCCCAACATTGTAGAATCACTCCTGGTATTCATGGCATTCAAACTAGCAACCCTCTGATTGCTGGCATAGATAACAAGCTTCAGAAACACCACTCCACCCACACAGGGTAAGGGAAGGCATGTGGCTAATTCAGTTCAAGTGAAGTTTCACTGCTCCTTTCAGACGATATCCCTCAGTATCTCTGAGCCATTTTTTGGGCATCACAGCTCACCTGTTTCTACTTTCAAAGGAACAAGCTTTCAGCCTCAACAAAGGAATTACGTGTAGCTGCTTTGGGGCAGCGGTGAATACGTAGAACTGGTTTGAATAGAATTTAAATTCTATATAAAATATGGTGAATGTGGAATTTTTTGCTCAGACATAGTTATACAATAAGACGCTATGAACACAAGTTATTCACTTCACAAGCAGGAAAAATTACAACACATAATTTTCTTCTCCCATGACCTGTTACAGAATATAGATGCTGGAGAAGGGTAACAGCAAGAACTGCCATGTTCAAAATTAGTGAGGCATTTGAATATTTTTTTCAGAATATTCAAAGAACTATAATTAAAGAATGTTTGTTTAATGATCATATTCCCCATAGTTCAGTTCATTTCAAGCATTTTTAACCAAAGACCTGCAGGAGTGCTTCTGACTTCTGAACAAGTCCGGCAAAACTGACAGAAAGATTTCGACTTGACTTGGACTTGAGGGCAATGACTAGAGACTTTGACCCGACTTGGACCCTATGACTCGAAAAGACTTGAAGTTATAGTCCCCCTCTGGATACCATAATGTTAATTTTATAATTTCAGTACATATTTATTCTCTGCTGTCTGCATTATCAATTAGCAAGGCCTCCTGAGACAATTTGTTGGAAAGATGCATCACTCTCAGCATATACACAGACGCAAAAAATGTGAGGACAACCGTGAGTGGACAGTCTCTATTCAACCTCTCTCTGGCTATAAATAATGTATGCTACGACGTACTGTGGTGTGTTTTTGCTGCAGAAAGTTTTAATCACTAAAGATAAAACAGCTGAAATAAAATAGATAGGGACTCAAGTTATATGACTCACAACTCGACTTTCAATTTCAAATTTGATGACTTGGACTCGACTTGAACTTAAGGACAAATGACTCAAGGCTTGATTTGGACTGCAATGTTTTGACTCGAGACTTGACTCAGACTCACCAAGGAATTACTTCTTCCCATCCCTGGTCAAAGGTGAAAGCAACACAAACCCTCCAAGGGTCTGGGGCCAAAGGTTGAGAAAGTGTTTCTTGTGTCTCTAGAGCATTTGGAAGAGTGTTGTTAAAGATGGTGATGAACATTGCTGAAATGTGCTGAATTTTTCCACAGCCACACCATTTCCTCTGTATTTCTGGCCAAGTTTCTAACTGCTTCTCAGACCACTGTGTCTTTTTAAGCTGGACCTAACATGCTTCTGTTACCACAATAACGTCACAATAAATCAAGCATAAAAACATTAGCATTCCCTAGTCTTAAAAATGGTGTGGGAAGATCTGTGGTAAATAAAGAAGAATTACATAACTGCACTTGTACCTCAATGGTATGACATGGATCAGTGAAAATCTGTTACTGTGTTCCGTTAATTTTGAGAGGTGCTTCAGTCCGAAGGATGTGTTCTTGCCAGTAGCTCATTCAGCTCAATATTAAAGCTAATAAAACAAATACAATTACCAAACTTCACCTGCAGGGGGTGCCATCACATTTGCACAGCTTCACTCCATTTTATATAAATGACAGTAAGCTCATGTTCAGTCCTGCGTTCTCATGCGTTTCTCCAGCTTGTGTATCTAGGACACATACGGTATTTCATTACTACCCGTGCATCACATGCAGGAGGCTGCAGAAGGGAAAGGGTCATGAGACATACACATGCAGTACAAGTGTGCAGGCATTCCACTCACATGACATCCACAGGAAGGCACTTATCGTGACTCATGTTTGAGCAGATTATGGTAGCTGTTTAATCATAGGAATGTATGTACCGGACAAGCTAAAGGGCAGGTTTTCTGTTTATTCTGAGCTTGAGAGTCTGTCTATCTCTTTCAGTTGTCAGACCAGAGGGGATTGTGTGTTTTTTGTGTTTATGCTGACAACGCATTTTAAACTTGCAGAATAATAGGATCATACTTATGTGATTCATTTATGTGTGTGGCAGATAATGGGGGGATCACTAGGGGGAAATTACATCACAGGGATTCAGGAAGTCAAATTCAGGATGTGCAGAGTATTAATTGCAAATGAACATGTAAACATACAGCAAGCGCAGGCGGACACATCAGTAGACAGTCAGCAGGCCTCTTCTGTTCTATTCCTCTGGAATCCACCCAGCTGGCCCTAGTTATCCTTCAGATGCTGGTCAATCCAATCAGCACCAGCTGGGCCGTATTCTGTGAGAGGCATCTCTGGGCATAGGGATGGTGATCAATCACAATCCGAATGCAAAATAGCTGGACAATCCAGTCTCATCCGCTGCTTTACATTTTTGGTTATCTGATCTGAAAATGTGTTCTTTTTTCAACTATTTGACAACCTATAAAAGCGACCCATTCATTTGATAGAAAATTTGCCTGTGATTAATGTAGCATGTAATTCCCTTTGCACATCCAAGTGCTTTAAAGAAAAACTATTATGCAAAAAAGAACAGCAATAATTAAAGTAAATTGTGAATTTGACCTGCAGAACACTTATGTGTGACAGGACTGTAACCTGAGACTGTCATATGTGCTTCACAAGCTGGGTGACTTGTGAGTTTTGATGGGTGAGTCACAGCCCAGACTATCAATCCCAAAGTTTTAGTAAATAGTAGAAAAATGCATGAATGATTTCTGTCCATCTGGTATCACACTGCATGCAAAGAAATTCAGATTAAAAAATATTTGCATCGGTTTGTGCAAATAGCCAAATAATGCCAATATTTTTATATTAAAATCAATTTAAATCTATATTAAATGATTGTCCAGATGTGGAGACATAACCCAAAGTGAACACTAAATAGTCAGAATATATGGTCGCCCTTAAAAAACGCTGAACGCTGGCAGTTTAAGGAGCTGCTGCTCCTCCAGCTTTGGGGAGACTCCGACATCACACATAAGAACATAAGAACTTTACAAACGAGAGGAGGCCATTTGGCCCATCGAGCTCGCTTGGGGAGAACTTAACTAATAGCTCAGAGTTGTTAAAATCTTATCTAGCTCTGATTTAAAGGAACCCAAGGATTCAGCTTGCACTATGTTATCAGGAAGACTATTCCATACTCTGACTACACGCTGTGTAAAGAAGTGCTTCCTTAAATCCAGTTTGAAATGTTCTCCCGCTAATTTCCACCTATGGCCACGAGTTCTTGTATTTGAACTAATGCTGAAGTAACTATTCGGTTGAACAGCATCCAAACCTGTTAGAATCTTATAGACCTGGATCATGTCCCCCCTCAGTCTCCTTTGCTTGAGGCTGAACAGATTTAGCTCAACTAAC